>NC_040905.2:64178401-64481432 GCF_004126475.2 Phyllostomus discolor
ATGTCATATCACATTACCCACACCAGGATGGCTATAATAAAATAGATAATAGCAAGTTTTGGCAAGGATGAGGAGAAATTAAAGCCCTCATACCTCGCTGGTTGGGAATATAAAATGGTTCAGCTACTTTGGAAAACAGTTTGGCATTATTCAAAAGATTAAATATGGAGTTATCATATAACCCAATAATTCCACTCATAAGTATATACTGAGAATTGAAAACATGTGTTCCCAATTAAAATCCATATAACTTTTCATAGCATCATTATCCAAAACAGCTAAAATGTAGGAAAAAAAAACAAATGTCTATCATCTAAGGAGTAGATAAACAAAAACAATGGATGAAAAACATGGTATAGTCATGACGATGGAATACTTTTTGTAATAAAAAGAAATTAAGTACTTATATCTTATACAATATGAATGGACCTTGTAAATAGTGTGTTAAGTGAAAGAAGCAACGTCCATATACTGTATGATACCATCTGTATGAAAACTATTTGGTTGAGCTTGTGTTAGCCTACCATAAATTTATTTAAATAATACCATTTAATTTGACTGTCAGGATTATGCAGAAAATGGACAAGTCCTTGAAAAAAAATTAAATGGTTCTATAACAGAGACCACAATCCTTATAGTCTTTAGGCCTATAATTGAAGCACTAATCCCCACCATTGCCCTTGGTCGAGGCAGGTCAGAACAGTTTCAGGGGTTTCTGCTTAGTGTTGGCCTTCTTCACTATAACTCTTCTCCCACAGATCAAGAATTCAGTGTGAGTGTTATCCCACTGCCAAGAAAATCAATTCCTACTATATCCTCAAAGACTAGGGAAATAATCCACCCGTGGACCTAAGAGTCACGGTAAGCCTGACTTTAGTCAGGACTCCAGCTGTTATCACTTGGCTCCTTTTACTTACTCCCTACTTTCACAAGAGAGCCATAATAAGCTTCGAGTCTCCTAGCATGGATATCAACTCAAATTCGGCATGCAGTAATTCTCAAAATGTTCGGGTATTCCCCTTTCCACAGTTTAAAGGCACTGGAGTTAAGTTATCATGGGCCTTTTGGGGGATGAAGAGGGGAAATCATTATACTATATACTTGCTCTGGGGTTGCAGGTCTCTCCTAGGGATCTTAACACCTTTTCTGTTAATGGATTCTGTATTTGAAAAGCAGCTCAAGTTCAGAAACTGAATGAAAAATTAGGACTGTTTATTGAAGTAACTGCCTTCAGCCTCCTGTTCTTCCATTCTTACCACCTTCTGGTTGTAGATATGAAACAGCACCCTTGTTAGCAGCCCATCTTTTTTGCTCATCTAAACACCACCCTCATTTAACCATTTCTACAAATCTTGACTGCCCCTGCCTCTGATCTTTCTGGTTGTTACAATAATAGTGACCTCCTGATTTCTGGCTGTAAGCATTGCCCCCTGTTGTCTATTACTTCAGTGCCTCATAATCCACCTGGATAGTAAAGAGCCTGGGTCTGGGAGACCTTCTGCTATGAGGTCTTGCCTACAGGGAAGATCCAGCCTTGAACTTCTCAGTGATGCATGTTGCCCCTTTCACCAGCACATCCCACATCACCTTGGTGATGGGACTTAATCATCCAGTGGGTCTTCTGGCCTTATATAGTATATCCATTCCCATATGTTCGCCTCCCTGAGGTTCTTTATTTCAATACCAGAGAAATTCATCTATTTCCACTTAAACTTTTAACAGCTTCCCCAACAGTGAGTTTGTCCCATTCCCTGCAGTCCTTGCAAGGTGTCATTAAATCACATGTCCTGAAAAAGTACTGCTAGGCAAATGAACTATTGCTTATCTTGTCTGATATTGAGGGTCATTAATCAAACTTAAAGCCTAATCTCAAAGATTCTTCACAGGTCCTATAGAGCTTTGTGACTTATCAAATATGCAAGCTAATTCTTGCCTCTTTCTTGGCATGTACTTTCTGTCCTCCCTTATAAGGCTCAGAATGACTGACATTTATTCCTTATTATCATACTGGTAGCTAAGAGAGGAGATAGGACAGCTCCTTGAGGAAATATGCATTGCATTGCTGGAGAGAGGTTTTTGCAATATTGTTCTGCAGAGTTCTTCAGAGACAGGGAAGCCACCTCTGGAGTTTAGACAGGTCTGCACACCCCAAATCATCAAGATCATCCATCCGTGCAGTTATTTCCAACTTATATTTCAGGTTCCCAAGTGTGACATTGTGATTTTTTATGAGAAATATATACTCAGTCTTTGTCCCTTGGAATTTCCTAAGTGATGAGAGCAATAAAGGTGTCTTTTGTTATGTAAATGAGGTAACTTTTAGAAAGCACTTAAGGTGGGGGCTGGTTGCTGGGAGGACCAACCATGTGATTGGAGGGTTGGAACTTTCAGTCCAGCCCTCCTGATGTCCTGGAAGGAGCTGATGGAGGTTGAGTTCAGTCAACAATGGCCAGTCACTTAGCCAATCATGACTATGTGATGAAGCCTCCATAAAAACCCAGGCAAGGGAGTTTAGAGAGCTTCAGGTTGGTGAACACTTAAGATGGCAAACTTAATCAGTAAATGTGTCTTCTGACTGCTCCACTGACCAGCGATTCTTTCATCTTTTTCCCTCTCCTTGGGCCTCTGTATTCCCTGAGACACAGCAATATTGGAATTAGGCCAGTTAATAACCCTGCATGGCCTCTAAGTGTTCAAGTGAAAGGATAAGGTACATGTCTCTCATTTTAAACTAAAAGCTAGAAATAATTAAGCTTAGTGAGGAAGGCACAAAATCTACTCCTGGTGAAGATACTGTAAAGATTGTTGAAATGACAACAAAGAATTTAGAATATTACATAAACTTAATTAGCAAAGCAGCAGCAGATCTGAGAGAATTGACACCCATTGTGAAACAAGTTCTGTGATAAAATGCTATCAAACAATATCATATGCCACAGAGAAGTTGTTCACAAAAGGAAGAGTCAATCAGTGCAGCAAGTCTTATTGTTGCATCATATTAAGAAACTGCCACAGCCACACCAGCCTTCAAACACCACCCCATGACCCATCAGCAGTCATCAACATCAAGGCAAGACTCTCTGAAAAGCTCAAGTGATGGTTAGCATTTTTAAAAAATAAAGGTAAAGTGACTAAGAATAAGGAATCATTTGTTTCCTGTGTTCCATCTCTTCTTCACTCGGTCATTCCAGCAGAGAGCAGCTGATGCAAGCACTCTAGAGAAGAACGAACTTGGGGAATCTGAGGAGGAGAGTGAAGGCCAGCATGGCTGGAATGTAGATACAAAGGAAATAAAGTCAGATAAGGTAGAAAACTGCTTTTCATATAGAGTGTGCCTTTTTGGCAGGTTTGGGGCTTTTATATAGAGCTTGAACTTTATTCTAGGTAACCTGAGGAGACTTTGGGGGTTTTAAGCAGAATAGTGGTACAAAATAATTCATACTTTCAATTTGAAGGAATATTTTGTGGGGGTTCTTAAACATGGGATATTTTAGGTACTTACTGGCACTACCAAAAGCAGTATACTAACAAAATCCTTATAAGATAAGGGAATAACTTTCAATATAAAACAGTATTTATTTATTCAAAAATATGACTAGAATAAGTAATAATAGTCTATAAATTTGGTGAATAGCTAAACTATCATTAATATATAATTAGCTCTCATATTCCATATAAGAGAATCAGACTATTATGGATACAGGGACTTCCTCAGAATTGCAGCCTAAGTACAGAAAAGTAAAAGCTGTGTGTTTTTCATCTTTGTTCTCAGTCCTAACCATGACAGTAAACCCCTGTGCTTCATAAGAATAAAAAAATGTCAACTGTTCAAAGAAGGAGGAGGAGGAAGAGAAGAAGAAAAAAATTACTGATTGACCCAAGATGGAAGTTAAAACTACATTAGTCTTTGTCTTAATTTCTACCACTTTCAGCCAGTACCAAAGATTTATCTAGCTGTCTTCATTTCTTTATTTTCCATTGCTTATCTTTTTATCTTTTTGTCAAATTTGGTATGAGATAGTTTTTAGCAGAAAACAACATATAATATTATAGAGAAAAATAAATAGAGAATAAAAAAGAAGAAAGTGAAAATAAGGTTAGAAATATGAACTAAAGACAGGGAAAGGCATCAAACTATAAAAATTAAGAGTCTGACTTTATCTTATTTGCTGGCTAATTGTTTTGAGTGATACATGGACTTACGCAAACAAAGCACTTAGAAGTGAATGGAAAATGTTCTTCTAACCATCTTAGACACAGAACCAACAGGCAAATATAATTAACATAGTGTAAAGCATCATGGTACCAATGACATAGCTATATATCAAGTTTAACATGGCAGATCGACTACAGATATTTATCCCCCCATAAACAACTTTAAAATGACAGTAAATAATTTTTAAGTGGGCAAAACAATGAAACACATGTTGGGCAAGAAATTTCAACAAATTTTTAGAAGGCAGAGGGATGACAGGAAACTTAACAGCAAATTAAGAAAGCTTCAAAAATACTACTGCAAATAAGGTAGCTTAAACCACAGAAGGCTCAGGACCTAGAGGTATCAGATATACTGAGGATGGATAAGGGTCAGGGCTGAAAATAGGCATTTAAAGCCTATACAGAAAACTAGTTGAACTTCTATTTTTTCCTTCACCCTTAGTGGACTATTTATGTTCCCCACCACCATCCCTCTCTCAAAAGCCTAGAGCCCAAGCAGAGGGTGAGAGGGAGAAATGAGATTTTAAAAAGTGAGGGGAGGTGGGTGGGGATGATGGCAGAAGGAAGGAAGGAAGGGTTTTCAGGAACAACTCTAAAGGACACATGGATAAAACCGAGGGAGTATTGAATCAGGGGAGGGAGGTGGGGATGGCTGGGGAAGGAGGGGAGTGGTGGGGGGTAAATGCAGACAACTGTACTTGAACAACAATAAAATTTAAAAGAAAAAGAAAAAGAAAGTAAGGAGTGTGAGTGATTGGAGTATAATTGAACCATGAGATTCTCACCTTTTTCCTACCCACGCCACTAGAACCAGAACCCTGGCGGTGGACACTCCCCTGATGCAAGACATTAGTAGGGTTACTCACTGGAAAAATTCAACAGGTTCAGATTAAAAATAAAAATGGAAACCAGATATACAGTGAAGAAAATCCTCAGTAAAGAAAACCCTCAGTGAAGAAAAGGTGATTTTTCACTACAGAGATATCCACTTTTGACAAGCACCATCCACATGTCAGCTTTGCTGTTTGTTTCCTGGTACTTAAATATGAACAGGGAGACATGGATTATCAGACATGTGAGCAAAGCCTCATATACAAGACAGAATAAGAAAAGACACAAAATTTAAAAAAGAATCAAGAAGATACCATGGCAACGTAGGAAATGAGAAACAAAAAAATATTTTAGAACCTTATAATTAATATCCTCAGATAAGATAAGATATTATGTCCATTTAAAAATTATTTTAAAAAATCAGAGAACAAGAAAGAGCTTTCAAAATTTTTATAGTGTACCTAAAATTTTATAATTGATATCTAAAATCAAAGATCCTTTAAAAAATATTTTACTTATTTATTTTTATAAAGAGGGGAAGGAAGGGAGAATGGGAAAGAAACATTGATGCAAGAGGGAAACATCAATCAGCTATCTCTTGTACATGCCCTGAATGGGGACTGGACCCCCAACCCAGGCATGTGCCCTGACTGAGAATTGAACCAGCAACCTTTCACTTTGTGGGATGACACCCAACCAACTGAGCAACACTGGTCAGGGAAAAAAAATACTTTTAAAGCAAAACAAGAACTTAAATAGATGGAAATAAGGAAAGATACGATAAGCAAATAAGAGGACCATTTTAAGATGTTCAATATCCAATGAAGAGGAGGTCCTGAAAGAGAAAATGAACAAACAAGGATTTCTATTTCTATCTTATAGAAAAATAAGCATATGAGGAAATTTCCTAAAACATAAAGACTTTAGACTCCAGATTGAGAGGACTCATTAAGCATTAGCACAATAAATTCAGAAACTCCCAATTAAAATATATCACTGTGAAATCCATGACACAAAAGTAGGGGAAAGAATGTAAACACATACATACACACACACCGGGCAGTTGCATACAGAACACTTACGAATCTGAATGACACTAAACTTACTACAAAATGGAAAAGACAATAGATTAATGTATTCAAAATTTGCAGGAAAATTATTTCCAAGTTAGTGTTTTAACCAAAAGATCCATCAAATGAAAATATAGAATGAAGATATTTTCTACATGTAAATACTCAGACTTTTAACAATTGACTCATAGACACAGTGAGTCAACTGGGGGATGTCAGGGGAAGGGGAATTGGGGGACCAGGTGAAAGAGATAAAAGCATTCAGAAGTACAAATTGGCCGTTACAAAATAGTCAGAGGGGTATAAAGTATAGCATAGGGAATATTGTCAGCAATATTGTAATAACTATGTATGGTGTCAGGTGGCTACTGGCAATATGGGAGGGACCACTATGTAAAGTATATGGTAGTCTAACCACTATGCTGTGCACCTGAAACCAATACAAAATAATATTGAAAGTAAACTGTAATTGAAATATAAAAAAATTAAAATAAATAATATAAAATAATTTAAGTAGGAACAATTTTTTAAAAAATAAAATATCCCAATATCTGTAAAAAAAAATGTCCTTTCTTAGGAAGTTCACTGTAAAAAGGGTATAAAGCCAAAATGAAAGAGATGTAATTTCAAAAAAAAAAAGAACATCCAACAGGTGACCATGAGGAAAAGAAGTTCTTGGATAATAGCAATGAAGCAACAACAGGTTTAAACAGAAGGGAGAGTGCTATAGGAGAGGGCTGGAAGGTGGCAATTGCTAACTCTGGAACAAAGGATTTTTTTTTTCAAAAAGTGTTATTGTTTTCATTTGGTTCAATGCATGGGAAAGGACTCCAGAGTGGTTAAAAGGAAATGTAGTGGTTTCGGGGAGAGACTCAGGCAAAAGCCAGGTACCAGGAGGGTGCAGAGGGGCTATCCAAGGCCCGTGATCATGCTTGAGGGTGAACTTTTCAGAGAGATACTTGCCCAGCCCAGCCTGTGGAGGCTAATCAGGTCATCACCCATCTTCTTGATGAGTTTCAACTGCTCATCCAGGATGTGGTTCTCCAGGGAGTGACAGAGGTGAGGGTCTGTGCGGGTAGACCCAGGGCCTGCAGATCCAAAAGGGCCTGGTTCAGGTTTTGCTCCAAGGCCATGGTGACTCCCATGGTGTCCTGAGTTTTACCCCACTCATCTTGGATGGCTTCTATATGTGGTGGAAGAAGATGTGGCCACTGCACTGGTTCTGCATCTTTAAGAGACACTGGGAACTTCTCAGCCAACATACAGAAGAAGTGGCCCACACCCTCAAAAATCACATCTGCCAGGTCCAGATAGAAGCCCAAATAGAGAGGTAGGTGTAGGAGGCCCACAGATGCATGTTTGACCAGGCAATCTACACAGCCTCCACCTCAGTGAAATAATTCTGATGAATTTGGGAGCTTGAGATTGTTTGGCAATAAGGAGTTAGGGTCAAAAAACAGTGGCTGGTCTTGGAGGCTGAGGGTGGCTGAAGTAGTTCCAAAGGTGGTAACTGGAAAATAGGCTGAAGGGTGGTGGGAGGCTGGAAGAAGGGGCATCCCTGGTCTGTTCCATCCAAACACTGTTGCAACAACAGACATCTGAGGGACCGCCCAGAGCACTGTCAAGAAATTATTGTTCAGAAGTAAAATGTGAGGAAAACTGTTATAAAGAATAGTATAGGGCTGAAAATTGAAATATGGACTGTATTTACTTTAGAGAAATAGAATTTTCTGTTTGCCCAAAGATCTACATATAAATATTCATAGCTGCTTTATCTGTAAGAGTCCCAAAGTGACAGTAACCCAAATGTACTTTAACAGATGAATAGATAAACCCTGGTGCACCATGCTATAGAACACTATCTGACAAAGGAAGAGCAAAGTATTAATAAACACAGCAACTGGCATAGATCTCAAGGGTGTTATGCTGAGTAAAAAAAGGGAATCACAAAAGACTACATACTGTATGATTCTATCTATATAACTTTCTTGAAATAACAAAACTGTAGAAATAGAGAATGGATTAGGGGATACCAAGGATTAGGACTGGAGACAGAGCATGGTTATAAGGACTAACACAATGTAGGTTTGGGGTTCTGTATCCCGATTGTGGTGGTGGTTACACAAATCTATAAATGTGATAAAATTTCATAAAATGATACACCAAAATGCATATAAAAGCTACTGAAATCCAAATTAAGTTCTATAGTTAATAGTATTATACCATTGTCAATTTCCTGGTTTGGATCATTGTATTAGATTTTAGGGTTGAGTAAGATTCTATTCTTGAAACTTGTATATGAGTCTAAAAGTATTTCAAAATAAAAATAAATAAATACTCCTCTCAAGGACTATTTCCAGAGATTCTGATTCATTTGGTCTAAAGCAAGACACAGGAGCATGTTTTTTAGCTGGCTCTCCAAGTGGTTCTTGTAAGTAGTAACATTTCACATCCTGCTATATAATGCATAATGTCCTCAAGAGATCCTTTGGCAATGAAAACAATGGCACATTCTACACAACAGTTATAAGATGCCTCTTATTGCAAACTGAAGGCATCATACCAAAGCACAAATAAATCTACAATGGGACAAAACAGTGTATATTGCATGCCAGTGGCATGGCTTGCTTCCCAGACAGCATCTAGACTAAAGTTAGATAGCATCAAATCTTCAAGTAGCACTCCATAGCATTATTTCTTACTCTTGAATGTTTTATAGGATGTTTCCCCAATTAAAGGAAAATGGACATGATTTGATATTATACCAACTGGAGAAGAAGGATGATATCCTTTCAAATGTATTACAGAAAATTCCTATTTGAAAAGTAGCCCTCCCACCTTTGAATGGAGGTGGGCTGAAGGACAATCTGTGAAAAGGACCAAGGTATTACTAGGAAATCTACAAAGAATTTAGTAATTAATTGAAGCCTGAGGCATTATCTTTTAATTATAAAGAGAGTCTAAAATGTGGTTTATATTAATGAATATCAGTTTCATTCAAGGGAGGAAGATCTATAATGTGGAAAAATTCAATACTCTATAATGCTTAATTAACATCAACTTTTACCAGATGAAAATTTTACTATCATGGATAGAATGACAGTCTAAATATTTCTCCCAGTTTTAAATTTAAGTATTAATTTCTTATTATAAACATTAGGTGGTGAATATTATTAATGATCTCTTGGAATTTTAAGTATATACATTGTAAAAAGAAAATTATTTTTAATAGACCTATTTTTAACATCTCTACTATGTGTCAGTTACTAAGTTAGATATTAAGATTCAAACATCACTAATATATTGTTACTTTCTTTAAGTAGCCAGTATCTATTGAAGTAGGAAAAAAATTAGCAACCATAGTACATTAATTGATTATAGCATAGGTGGTTCTCGATGTGAGCCTTGAAAACTGACTGGAATTTAGCTAGGTGAAGAGAAGAGGGACATGCACAAAGGGACAGGGAGTAGGTTGTGCGCATGTGCAGACAAATCCGATAGACGTTGTGTTTAGATAACAGTGACTACACCTGAGGTAAGTGATGCATTTGGGTGTAGGTTTGCGAGTGGCAGGAAAACTGCCTAAAGTCGGGTCATGGTGAAGATCTTTATCGTGACAATCTGATGTACAAAGCCACCCTGAAAGTATTCAGGTACTTTGAAAAGAGCAGTAGTAATGTTGATATGGATTTGAGTATAATTAAACTGAAGACAAAGAAAGAAAAATTAAATGATTGAATTAAGAAGATGGTTTGGGGTGATTATTTGCATTGTCACTACAGTGTCCTGGTTTCACACATTGGAAAGGCACATATTTGTTAAAGAAGCTGAAATTAATTCCTCAAAATCCCAAAGGCTGGCCACATTTCACCTATGGTTAAATTATTTGAATACAATAATTTGAAGAAAATAAAAAGAATACATATGTAGCAATGTCTCTGTTTTAAAAAAATTGGCCTTTGGATTGGATATACCACCTGGATCATTTCAAGCTTACCAGCCACCAAACTCAGCACTGCAAAGCACAAAGTCTAAAGCATATAAACAAACAAACAAAATCTTAAAAGAGATTTCGAATCTTTCAAAAATTCCCTCCAGTAAGGCAGGTTGGCATTTTCTACACTGCACTGGATTTTCTTACATTAAAATGTCATGTTACTTCCTAGAAGGGATATCGTGGAGATTAACAAGATCATATTTTAAAGCTCTTTGAGTTCCCCAAAGAGGGAAGCTCTGTAAGTACACAGTGTAACATTTACTCTTCACTGCAACAGCCATTGAATTCCAGTTATGTGTGGGGTCAGAGCGGTCAGACCCCACTTCCTTTCAGAGGTCTTACTGCCTACCTGAAGTAGGTAAGTGAAATTCGGTAGGGAATTAGAATTGGTAATGTTTGAATTATTGAGGAAGAAGTGTGTTAAGTACCTGTTCCGTATTACTTCTAGATGTCTTGATGGGCCCTGAAGAGTGTAGAAAAATTTTTACCCAAATCAAGATAATGGAGGGCTTTGTTCATTGATTATTTAGGTTGAGGAAAGGAATGAGTATTACTGCAGGTAAAAAGACTGTACATCAAAAAAGTAACTTTTTGAAATATGGACAAGTCCACCCTGGCTGATGTGGCTCAGTGAGTTGAGCGTTGCCTCACAAACCAAAGGGTCACCCTGGTTTGATTCCTGGTCAGGGCACATGCCTGACCAGGACACATAGAGGACACATACAGGGCACATCAGGGCACATACAGGCCCCCAATTAGGGGCGTGTGAGAGGCAATCGATCGGTGTTTCTCTCACACATCAATGTTTCTCTCCCTCTCTTTCTTCCTTCCTTCCCTTCTCTCTACAAATAAATAAATAAAATCTTTAAAAGTAATAAATTAAATAAGATATGATCAAATCAAATTTATTTATTTTAATCAATTCAGGCAGTAAACAGTATGCATTCAATAATCCTTAATATCAGGCATTCTGAGAAATTATAAAAAGCAGTAAAATTCAACAAAATATTCAGGAGATATTTAAGAGACTTAAATTTTAACCTAGTAGTGAAGATATTATGGAGGCAAATTGGTACATATACAAACAATGGAAATATTACCCAATGTTACTAATAACACTGCCCACAAAGTCTGTGTTAGAGGCTGTTAGAAGTGAAGATCTGCCTTTTCTTCATTTCTATTCATTCATTTAAACAACATTTATTATTATTACCTGACATAAGTCTTCTTGTAAATAGACTTCTATGGCCTGCATTATAATTCCCTGTTTCATCCAGACACTTTTTTTGATCCAGAGACTAGGGCAAATACAACATAAAATCAGCTGTATTCAATGTCCTCCAGGTTATTTTTCAATAGTGGTAGAGTCAGATACATAAACATAATAAAATTGTCTTATATATAAGGTAGAATAGTAATTAAAATATATAAGTCACAAATGAATTCTAAATGTTTCATTTAGTCAGGAGTTCTCAAACCTAGGTACATTTTAGAATCACCTAAAGAGTTTTGTAAAAATACAAAGCACCTCCCCCACCTCCCACCAATTCTGATTGAATAGGGCATCTGGGAAACTGGAGTTACTTTTTTTTCAAAGCTCCACTGATTCTAATGTGTATCCAGGGTTGAGGTGACCCTATCCCCATGCACAATGGTTTGCTTAAAGATTAGGAACAGGCAAGTCAAATATCATGTTGAAATTGAAATTCTATAGAAGACAAGGGAAATGACCTTAGAATAGCTATTACTAAAATTGAATGCAACATAGTAAATAAACTCCAACAATTTGGAGGAAGATAGAAGAGCCAGCCACTCATAATATCCACTTCATGCCTGAGCCCAAACCTAGGACTAGGGAAAACTGCAAAGTAGGTGAATATTTATTCTTGGGCTCTCAATCTCCAAATTCTTCCAAATATCACTCTGATAATTAATTGAAGTCTCTAAGATTCTGCCATATGTTATATCTGGAATGAAATAAGAGTGGTCATGTAAAATGTTGCATTAAAAGGTCTATATTTAAAACTAAATTGTAATTCCAGGCATCTGAAAGAACAGCGAAGATTCTCATGGCATAATCAGACCTTCCCAGACAATGAAATACCAGGAGGCAATAGTCCATACTGGCAGCATGTTCCATCAGGAGCTATAGTTCTGGAATTTGGGGTTCTCAGTTTTCTTTAGTAATAAAAACAAAATGAAAACACAAGGGTGTCTCTACTTAAGAGTGTTTCAAGAAATTCAACTTCCAGATGTTTGTGAGCATTAGATTTACTTCGTCACACAGCTATGATGAGAATACAAGTCAGATAAAAGATGATCTTTTGTTGAGCCAAGCACAGGAAGGCTGAACATAAACAAAACCTCAAGACCAAATGTACTATATTGAAATTTTCAATCATTAACCATCAAAAATGATCTGAGACCAAAGTTTACAGCCTTGTAAAAATATTTTCTCAGTAGCATTACACTTTTGTGTAATATTTTGAAGCATGCCTTGCAGGTTGGATTCAGCACAGAGAAAAAGAATCATATAAATGAATAGGTAAGTTTCTTCATCGGTAGATTTAAAGTATATCTCTACATTCACCCCCATTTGCTACTCTTTTTGAGGTTTCTTACCTTGCATTCAATAATGTGGCTCTGTTTAATCTCTCTAACTGATAAACATAAATACATTCTTATACAAATAAATGATAGACCTAGAATTGTCATCGAATACCCATTATATCATTTTTGTGATTTAAATTGGCTGTGTACCTGTAACTTATCGACAAGGTATTTTCTTCTTGTTTGGAATGTGAGAGCATTATATAGGGTTGTATAAACATGTACAGATAAAATTTGAGGTACTATTCTTCACAGCTAACATAAATGAGTAGTGAAAAGAAGTCTTTTAACTATAGGCTTTATTCATAGATGAGATAATGAAGACATGTTATTTTTTTTTTCTTTTTGGTTTTCAAAAAATGGCAAGGTAGACCATTGTATGTTTGCTGTTGGATTGTATTATTATTTATGGTGTTAGCCCCATGAGGTATTTGTTTTTTATTCCTAATCTATTGCTATTAACCTCACAATTTTAGGGCCTCACTTATATAAGCCATACTTAAAAGTAGGGCAAAACCAGTACAAAACAAAGTATTGTGAGGTTTTTTTCCATTGTCCAAGAACGTACTTTCAGAGAAATCTCTGGGTAAATCAAAGTATCTGTGTGAGGAGTTCCACTAGGTGAACTGAAACGTAATCAGTCATGTGGAGCAGAAGTGTCAAATCCTTGAAAATTCTCAGGGAGTAACAGTAATGAATGAAAGACAGAGCAACTGGATATACAGAGGCTCTGTTTCGTTGGGCTAAGTGTAAGCTCTAAACAGTATCTGACAGCAACCAAGAAAAGACAATCTGTACTTTCCCTGAAACATGGCAAGGACACTTGGCTCACTTTAGCCTTTTCAATTTCACTATTATGCATAGCCAGAGGTTTCCATCCATGGTGGCATCTTCTGAAACAAAGACCACAAATCAATATTTCTCTCAGCAGAAGTCGATGTCAACATAATAACCAAACCCCCTTTTTCAAGATGACAAAAGTATTTTCTCAAGCTGCTGGCTGAAATCCATTTTGCCTAATTTTCACAAAGAACACAATGCTTTTGTTCCCCTAGCAACACATTTAAATGTACTAGCCTTCATCTTGGGCCTCTGATCTCTGTCCAAGCAAAAATCTAACCCTCAAGTTAATCTTTACATCCAAAGGTCAATAACACGGAAGATTTCAGACAGATGTTCCTCTGGTCGTCACTGACATACATTCTATTTAAGAGTGCAAAAATGAAAGAAGCTGCCTGTCTTAGCTTGTTACAGCTGCTATAACAAAATACCACAGACTGAGTATCTTATGAACAATAAAACTTTATTTTTTACAGTTCTGGAGACTAGAAGTCCAAGTTCAAGGTGACAGCATGGCTGCATGAGGACCTTCTTCTGGGTCCTAGACTTCTCATTGTATCTTCACAAGGTGCAAGTGGCAGGGATCTCTTCCTGGCTCTTTTATAAGGGCATTAATCCTATTCATGAAGTTCTACCCTCATGACCTAACCACCTCCCAAAGGCCCCACCTCCTAATACCATCACCTTTGGGGGGTATAATTTCAACATATGAATATTGAAGTGATACAAACATTTAGACCATAGTGCTATGACTTCCATGATTTTACTAATAGAAAATGTGTCTAATCCTTTATGAAATAGTAGGTACAAGAGATTTTGTAAATGCAGGTGTGTTTTTTAGGTGTTTTGGTTTGTTTTCATTGTTGGTAAACAATATTGCCTTGAATAAATATGTAGTATATGTAGACAAAAGTATAAGAAATGGACTGAAAATCAAATACATCAACTTCATGACAGAAGTTGTCTTCGGGAAGGAAGAGCAAGTAATGGACTGGCAGGGAGTGGTTGTAAGACAGGCTAAATTTGCAACATCACTAATTATCAGAGAAATGCAAACTAAAACCACAATGAGATATCACTTCACACCAGTCAGAGTGGCCATCATCAATAAATGAACAAACAACGAGTGCTGGTGAGGATGTGGGAAAAGGGGAAACCCTTTTGCTCTGTTGGTGGGAATGCAGATTGGTATAGCCACTGTGGAAAGCAGTATGGCGATACCTCAAAAATTAAAAATGGACCTGAATTTTGACCCAGCTATCCCACTTCTGGGAATATACCCAAAGAAACCCAAAACACTAAATCCAAAAGAACATAAGCACCCATGTGTTCATTGCAGTATTATTTACAATAGCTAAGGTATGGAAGCAGCCCAAGCTATCATCAGTAGATGTGTGGATAAAACAACTATGGGACATTTGCACAATGGAATATGGCTCAGCTGTAAAAAAAACAGAAGAAAATTTTACCCTTTGTCACAGCATGGATATACCTGGAGAACATTATGCTAAGTGAAGTAAGCCAGTCATAGAAAGACAAATACCATATGATTTCATTCACATGTGGAATCTAATGAACAAACTGAACTAGCCGTCAAAACAGAGACAGACCTATAGGAAGAGAGCAGGATGACAGCTATGGAGGGGGGATGGTTAGGGGATACAGGCATCAAGCAAAAAGGAAAAAAAGGACACATGGACATGGAAAACAGTGTGGTGATTGTGGGGGCCAGATATAAGAGGGATAAAGAGTAATAGAAAAAATACTCCAATAAAAATTTTCCTCTTAAAAAAAACAAAAAAGAAAAAAGAAACAAAAAGTGATGGGGCAAATATGTTTTTCATATTGTGTGTTATGATGGGTGTTTCTTTATGTTTTTTTCATCCTTCCTGTATTTTAAGATCTCAGAAAAAACTAAGAAAATCAGGCTATTAGCTAATCATGTCCATTGTGCTTTCTCTTTTTGAAGGAAATGATTGCAATTAGAACAGCCATCCTTGTTGTCCAATTAGCAGTTTTCATCACAGAAATTTCCATTGGGCATTAATTAAGTGAAGATCACAATTTCAATGGCACCAGTCACCCTTCCTTTAAATAAATATATTAGTATTCAAATTCTCATGTAAGTGCCCCATATATCTGATTAACTAGAAGTAAAAAATGCCTTAATATATGCAGAACACCACTCATGTGCTCTAAAAAGCAAATGAAGAAGCTGGCATAAATATATCATGAGTCGTACATGTCTGTCTTTTATGAAAATGAAGAAAAATACCCTCTGGGAGAATCCAGATATTTGGCTGTTTTCATATTAAACATTTTACAAGGTATACAGCAAAGTACTTTACCTGGCAGAGCCTCAATAAGGATAAAAACAAGTATATTCACTTATAATAGTAAGCTGTGAGCGACATTTATATTACATATTTGTATCAGATATAGCAACTACATGTGTATAGGATTTCTCTGAGTATAGTGTTGTTTATAAGAACTTTCAAAAAAAGTCCCCAAATTATTGATGACTGTTTACTTTCAGTCCATGAATCACTTCCTGAACATATTTTACAATTGTGATGCAGCTGGGCTCTTAACATATTTATTTATTTTGTTTCCTTTTTAAAAAATCACCATTTCTGTTTTCAGATTATCCACAGGTTTGGCCTATCTCATGGGGTAATAACAGACACATCTGTTGATTTCTCTCAAAATGACGACAGCAACAATAGTGTGGTTACAAAATAAAAGCTGGAGAGGGAGTCTTTTCAAAACACAATGGGGAAAATAACCCCAAATGAGAGAAATGAGATAACCAGCAGATGCTCCAGACTATGGAAGTCATCTGTAAGCGTTTAGTGGAATGGAGAATGCTGAAACAGTCCTCCATGTGCCAGACGCCTGAAATAGAGACAGATGAGCTATTCCTCTGAACTTCAACAACAGCACCAGCTGAAAAAGCAGAGCCTCTCTGCCAAGGGTCACTTGTTGAAACTGTTGACTGTAAATCAGCGTTCTCCCTTTGGACTAATGGTACCCAGAAAATACACCTAAAATGTTCATATGTGCACCTTACCCTGGGCACAAAGACCATCATCCTTGGTTGCTGAGGGTCTGTGGCGATGCAGACAAATTGTTTACATGCTTTAAACAAAAGGACTTTTTTATGAAATCCACATGTTGTTCACAGTGCTTCTTACCTTTCCTTGATGAGTAAGAAATGTTCCCAAATGAAATAACCCCCATTTCAACTGCATTGGTAAATAATGGTAAGGATATGTAGGTCTGAAAATAGTCATGAAAAGGCCCTTTGTGAATTTGTTTTCTTCTAAAATAACTGCTGCTGCATTACACTGCATCTTCTAACCTGCTTTAGTAGAAAGGAATGTCTTTGTGTGAAGCCTACTATCTGGAATCCTTTTCCTCATATTGTTTAGATCATGAGCCTGTTTTTTTGCACTTGCTCCCAGAGTGTCTGAAACATTGAACAATAACAGTGGGTAGTCAGAACTGTTCACACTGGCAACGGGTGCCTTACAACTTGCCATCGTATAAATGTCAATTCTGCTTTTTTATGGAGCTGAGCAGATAAATCCCAGTAGCGTAGAAAGAGTTCTCTTAGGTTTTGTAGTTTCCTCCATTTCTGTGTGTGGCCTGACCCAGTCAACCCAGAGCATCTCTGTTCCTCTCCATCCTGTTTAACCCCATTGCTCTTTTCCTTGAACATTACCAGGTCTGCCAAGATGCTGGGGGGATCTCTAGTGGGTGAGGATATATTCTAGACCATCGGCAATCACTGTCTTGTCACAAGACCAGCAACATTGCCAGGGAACTTGTTAAGATACAGATCTTTCTATCTCACCTCCTAAATCAGAAACTCTGAAGTTGAGGTCCAGTAATTTGTATTTTAACACACCCTTCAAGTCATTCTGATGCATGTAATCTTGAGAAACACTAGTCTTCACAATGCCAAAATTTCCCCTGGGAACTCTGCAAACCATCATCTTCTGAACTCTTGACCAAACATCCCCAGGGTATTTGCCTGAACATTTTTAGATGTCGTTTTTACATCTGGACTATGGTGGTCTCAAGGTATAAAAAGAATTCCATCTAAATTACTTCTGGTGTCAGTTTTCAGAGTTGGTAATGATGAATTAATTTGCATTAAGAATTTGTCCTAGATTAGCAAAACATAACCAGCTAACCTGTAGCCCCAATGCCTTGTAAAAATGACAGTCCTTTGATTGTCCTCTCTACTACTGTATACCAAAAGGGAGATTTAAGAGCCTTGCAGAATAACACTGCCAGCTGTGCAGAAGACAGACCCTCCCATTGGTTGATGAATGGATTGTGCCTGCCAATTGAGGTATTCTTATTGGTGGATAAAAACAACTGATTCATTATCTTCCTTAATAGCTTTTAATGTATTACTCAACTGAGTGAGGCTTTGTAGGATTTTTTTTTTCTTTATGTTACATTCCTAAAGAACGTAGTCAAAATATGCAACTGAGAAACTATAAAGTTAATGTTTTATGACATTTAATCTGAAAACTGATGACATGACAAGCATAAAAAACTATCAAAAGGGATTTTATAAAGTGGTGAAGTTTATAAATCACCTTGAGGCAAATATATGGAGCTCACTTTAATAAATGATTCTGTCTACTTTTTTGTTGCGTTTCTCAAAAGTATTGTTAAAATCCATTAAGAATGTTTCCTCAATGTCATTTACACATAATCTTACAAGCCCCTCTCCACATTGTCATGTAGATATTACAGTTATTTTTCTTTCCTTCTCTACCCAGCCTGCAGCCTAGGAAAATGACCTTCCCACATCCCATTTGAAATCCCTATTAACCCAGGTCAGAGAAAGGTCTCTCCACAGGGGAGAAACTGAAGTGAAGACTGGCCTGAGGAAATGCCTAGAGCTAAAGAAGTGCTCCGTTGTCAAAATCAACAAGTAGTCTCTTTGCTTTCATAATGGGAACAATATTTATTGTTTCTTCAAGAAACTTCACCATAAACTATCATTAGACATAGATTTCAAAACTAAAATGCTCTTTCATCCTTGTGTTTCTTATTTTTTAAGTATTGAAAACACCAAATTGTTATTTGGCACTGCCTGGGATGTCCACTGAGTTCTGAAGTTGGTGATTCAAAGGTAAATTCAGCCCATCTGACAGTATAACTGCAGACTCTAGCTGTTTGTACTAGGACCACAAGTCAGGTCACAGACAAAGAATCCCTGAAGCTTGCTTAGCAAGAGCCAGCCAAGTAGCCAAAAGAATTTCCAGTCTTCCATGATGATTGGAATATATACTCTTTTAACACTAAAATGATGCCCTTAATTATTAAACATGTACTTGAATACCTGCTATGTGCATAGATAATTCAGAGTGCTATAGAAAAGTATGAAAGACATAAAAAGTGTGATCTCAGGAATAATTTACAACTCAGCTGGAAAAAACAAACCAGTAGGCATGAAAAGGCATCAGTATGCTACAAATGAGTCCCATCACTTCAAGCCAGAGTGCTAAGATCCGTTGCTTTGCACTCAGCTCCACTTTTCCACCCCTCAACTCTCTGAAAGTTCAAAAGGGGCAAAATCTTCCCCAGCCAACCATGTTAAGTATGTTATCTGTAGGTCTTGAAGACATGATAAAATATGGACAAATGTAACAGGCATTCAAAAAAAACAGGGCCCTGGCTAGTGTGGCTCAGTGGATTGAGTGCCAGCCTGTGAACCAAAAGCTCACCAGTTGGATCCCCAATCTAGGGCACATGCCTGGGTTGCAGGCCAGGTCCCCAGCGTGGGGCATGGGAGAGGCAACGACACATTGATGTTCTTCTCCCTCTCTTTCTCCCTCCCTTCCCTCTCTCAAACAATAAATAAATAAAATCTTAAAAAAAAATAGGGACTACCTGATGTTTCAATTACTTTTGACAAAATAATCCATGCCATATTCTGAGCTCAGAAACGCAGGCCTTGTTGCAAATATAGAGGCATACCATCCAATGACTAATCTGAGTAGTCGCAGTAGGAGGAAAAATTTGCAGAGAATAACCCCTACCCTTCTCTTCTAGGGGTAAATCAGGTATCAGAGAAATTTTGCCTCTAAATGAACAGTGAAGGTTTTTAGCATTCTAGGTTTGGTGACTTTTCAAAATGATGCATTTGGGGAAGAAGAAATTATTCTCTACTCTTCTAGGTTCTTTTGGCCTGTCTAATAATTAAATCTATATGAAATGGATTAACAAGAGAAAATGACCAAATTAAATTACATAAGTGCTTATGGGAACCCCACTTACATGAGAGTGTCAGAGACCCGGACATACAGGAGAAGTCTCATTGAAATGAGGTATATTTGGACTTCTGAGCTAAGGAATGAGGTAAGATGCCCTGAGGCTTTAAAGGAGAAAAGGGTAATTTTCAGGATGATAAGAAGAGCAGCTGTTCAGTAATTAGAAGTTTGCCTTGCCTATAAATAGGTCATAAAAAGTTATTTCTAGTGATAACCCTTATGGGTAAAGCTACAATTTAAATTTTTTAAGAAATAGATAAAAATTTCTCTTGAGCCCATAGGATCTCAATTGCCTCCAGGTCAAAATAATCCACATGCCAAAATAGCACATCTTGGGGAGGCCTGATCTGAACCCCTTCAGAAATCTTTTCTCTTCACCTCTATAAATAAATCAAAATTAAGATCATTTACATAAATTACTATATATATGCATAGTATATAGTGGATGCACGCGCGTGTGTGTTTCTAGTACATGCACATAGCACTAGATTGCATTTGAGCAACTAAAATACCTTTTGTGAAATGGATGATCCTTGGCATGACATTTCATCCCCTAGCAAATACACCATGATGTTTCCTGAACATAATATCATGTTCTGGACTTAGAGCTTTGTGAACAAATCCACACCTGAAGAAAAACTAGCAAACAGTTTCTGCTCATGAGAACATTCTCCAGAAGTTTCAGTGCAACTCAAGTTCTGGTTTATACTTTCCCACTTGATCTAACTTTGCTTTCTTGCATATGTAACTTCTTGCTAAAGTATATAAATTCTCTTTTATCCCAAGGTTTCTCAAGGGGAAATGTACTATTGAGAATGTGGCTTTGGGGCATTTCAGAATGCATAGGTAAGAGTTAAGATTAATCAGGTCTTTAAATCAAAGTGCCTAGGAGTCAAACTCATCACAAAGTTGTCCTCATACCACATAAAATGGACACAGTTCATCATCAAGAACCACAGTTGGTGACAAAGTTTTTCTTTTAATTGTTTTAAAAACTGTTTTTATTGTTGTTCAACTATAGTATTTAGTCATAGATTGTCAACATTTTAAAAGGAAAAAAGCTAACAACAAACTTGTCCCTTTTACAACTTCCTTTTCTTTACATTCCTCTCTCTGCTAGCCCCCCCCTTAAATGCTTAAGTGCTTAAATGATTTTGCTACACAAGTGATTCATTATGAATTTTCATTTCTAGTTTCATAATCTTCTTTAGTATCTTCAGCTATTTAAAGGAGTACCTTAAAAGTTTTAGAGGAAAAACAATTTTTATTGCCTCCCCACTCACCAAAATTAATTAATATTATTCAGTATCCTTGGAAATATATAAATGGTGGTGTTAAGGATTCAAACAAATTGAAGTCATTCATATTCTTCTCCTACTAAAAAGTATGTAACTATTAGTGAAATAATTTAAGGCATTGAGTTTTATTATTTTAAAATATACTGAAAATTGCAATTTAATCTATTGGCTTTCTGAAAGAAAAAAAAACAGCTCATCTGGGCCTCTTGGCTTATACCACTATTGACATTATATCCCATTTGTGGGCAATATATGCAACCTACAAAACTTGGCAAAAATCTTACCCAGTAGAATAAAACAGAAGCTTAAAGGGAAATTATGCCTATGAATTGTCTTGCTTTTAATATTATAGAAAGCTCAGCCATAATAGGCCCCTCTGCAGTAAGACCAACTGTAAGCATAGTATCAAAAAATAATTGTACATCAATCATCTCTCTCCTTGCTTTTCCTAAAATGTCAGAAAATACTAGAAATGTAAAGAAGCTAAGAGGGATTTTAAAGATCCTCCAGTTGAACTGCAATATTTAAAGAATTATGGGAATAAGATCTGCATAAATTAACTGAGTTATCCAAGGCTGCACAGTTAAGCTAAGAGAAACTGAAATCTCCTGGCCATTCCACTATCTCATCTTAAGAAGCAGTGTAGGACACTTGCCAGCAAAGAGCCAAAGGCACAGTCTAGATGCACTACCTCAATAGGAATGGGACCTTTCAGAAGTTTCTGGTCTCCTTCTCAACTTTGTCACCTCTTCCCCAGCGGTAGAAATAGCAAACCAAGAGGGAACACAAATCTACTTCAATGGTCTAAGTTCTTAACTTCTAATTCAAATAGTAGTTTTTCTCTCTGGCTTAAAAGTCCTATTTTGTTGTTGCTTTAAAAGTAGTAGTGGAAAATAGCACTTTGCTTCTTCCAGTACCGAAACTTCTTACACAAGCCTCCAAGCACCAGATATAAATTACCAGTGGCTAGATATATAAGTGTCTAAAGCAAACAGCTCCAGAGCAGTATGTTAGGTAGACAAAACCCAAAGAAGGCAGGCAGCTTTCTTCATTCACTGCGTACCTTGTATCACTGATGAATATTTTCACCTCAAAGCCCAGAGTAAATAATAATAAAAAAAAAATAATAATAATAATAGTAATGCTGTGTACTACCATGTGCTTAATTTCTGTGTTGGACAGAAGATGCAAAGATGAGTAAAGAACAGACCTCCCCCTCAGAGAGTTTACTGTTACTCATGTGCGATGTGGCAGCATGCACACAAATTTATACAATTCACAATAGGTCAGTTCTATGAACAAAAAAAATTCTTAAGGGACTTGAAGGATATAGCTTTCTAAGGAATATAAAAAGCAATATGAAATACATGGCATTTGAGATAAAACTTGCAAGCTCCCATAGGCCTGGGATTGGCAGGAAAGATGTAAATGGTCTAGAGCCAATGTGTCCTCAGAGCCACCTAAGATCTTCTCATATGTTTTTTTCTCCTTTCCCACCTCTGTTCCTTTGTCTATGATGTTTATTTTTCAGAGATACATTCCTTCAGTCCTCCATTCTCATGCCTCCTTCATTATTTGTAGAGCAGACGAGTATCAAGGGCTGAGTAGCTCCAGAAATGCAAGTAATTACGTGCATTTCTGGTTGCACCCCTGTCTTGGACTTCAGTGGACTCCACTAATGAAACATCACAAAGTGCTGCACACAGAGTGACTGAACAATATTCATTCACTCACCCATTTCACAAATGGTTATTGAGCACCAACTGAGTGTAAGACACTGTTAGGAGATGGAGGAGGTAGACAAAATTAATGTGCTCCTTATTTCCATGGAGCTTATAAATATTTAAATAAGCAATTGCAAGAATGTGATGGGTGTTTTGAGAGTGGAAGCACAGGATGCTATGGTGATACAAGGCAAGGACATTTGCCCAGATGAGTACGGACAAGTTTCCTGAAGAAGGGAGAGGTGGTTCTGAAAGGATAATTAGGTGTTAGCAGGTGCCATTTTGCCATAGAAATGTGAAACTGCCACCAACCTGGGGAACACGTGTCTTTACAGGAAGGCACATTTAAAGGCAGTAACAACTGGGAATGGCAAGCAGAGTGGTGCTGCCTAACACTTGCAAGTGAAAAGCTCACAATTGCACTGGGATCCTGAGTTTATTGACCACAGGTCAAAAGAAGGGAACAGGGAGCTGAAGCTTTCCTAGGGTGGGTGAAAGGAAGGCCTGCCACTGAGATTAGAGGCAGGGGATTTATTCAATAAAAGCAAAGAAGCCTGAGATAAAGGATGGGGGTTGCAGGCTTTTGAAGCTCTTCCATCACTAATTATGGCTGGAGGTCAATCCATCAGAAGTCAGAACAGATAAAACTTCAAATGAACAGGACTTGTTTTCATGCAAATGTTTCTTGAAATGCAAACTAAGAGGAAAAAAGTAAGAAAACACAGCATGAAGGTCAAGAGAGTTTCCTACTCAGCAACACTTTCCTTAAACCAAAAACAAAACAAAAAAAAAAAACCCTGCAAAAGGTGTGGTGAAAAATCTCTGTAGAGCAGGTTACAAAGTAGATGGTACTCACCTACAACTCTCTAAATTCCATCTTTTAAAACACTATTCTAAATTCTGTCTTTTTAAAACATTATTTTTCCAAATAGAATAAACCATATGAATGTCTTTATAATACTCTACAATTTCAATAGAACAGGCACCAAACCAAAGGAAATATTCTTTAAACAACAGAATGAGGTCTCCTGCTTAGGAGTTTAGAAAAGAAAATGAATAAATTAGAGATAGTGTACTTGATTCCAAAAATGGTGCTGTGAGACTATCATTTCACTGTGGGCTGTAGGAAATGTGTGTTGTTCTGTTGAATTCTGAGGTTAAAAGCAGTAGTCAAACCATGACAGCGAGGAGCTTTCTGCTCTGTTATATTACAGCTCACTTATTTCTCTCCAAATATTAAACAATGCCAAAAAGACTTTTAGTTATTTGGGATAAGATCCATTTTCATTTCACTCTTGTCCTTTTTTGGTTGTGAGATGACAGTTCAATATTCCAGGCTCCAAATGAGAGCTTGGCAAGTGGATTTAAAAAAAAAAAAGTTAAATGCTGTAGGGAACCAAAAAAAGGTGTGCAATTAATTTTCTACAAGAAACTGTATAACTTAGTGCTAAAGATGACTAGGTTTATCACCTTTTTACTTCATACAGTTCTTGGAACTTTCCAGGCCTTCATAGTACAAATGTGATTTTACTAAAGTCAGTTAACTCTCGATTTTATTGTATAAAAATCACATTATATTCCATTTCAGCATCTATTAAAAATCATTTAATTATCTGGAATTAAACACAGGAAAATACCATGATTAAAAACACAGGTTGAAGAATCAGATTCCAGTTTAAATCTCACTCATGTCTCATAAATTGCATTACCTTGGAAACTGTATTTAACCTCTCACCTTTTGTTTTCTCATCGCTAAAAGTGATGATGTTAATAATTCCAAATTCATTGTGCTTCTCTGAGAATTTAGTATCATAGACCATATGAAAGAACTGATACACAATAAGCTTTTAGAATATAGGAACTGTTACTTTCATTGTTAAATGACTGTTAGGTTCAAGATTTAGAACTTGGCCGGGGTCACCTTTTCATTCACATACAGTATGTTTCTAGGCATTTCTGCACTTTATGCCTTTGCAAATAAATGTCAATCCAAATATGTGGATAACATTAGAACTATCTATAAGAATTAAATAAAACATTTTGCCCAAACAATGGCCTTTGACTACATCTAACCTGATTAAGTGCTGGAAGTTGGTCCTAAGATGTTACTGAGAAACTCCCCATCACAATCCTTTCACACGCCTCAAAAAACCAAAAAAAGAAAAACCTCATTTGCCCAGTTGTCTTGTTGTTAACACCAAACATGGCAAGCAAAGCACTGTTAGTGACTAATTGCTTCAAGGCTGTCTTACAAATCCCAGTTTCAAGAAAGATGAGAGAGAGATGGGGGGTTGGGGGAGAGAGGGGGGGGGAGGAAGAAGGAAAGAAAGAAAGTGAGAGAGAGAGAGAGAGAGAGAGAGAGAGAGAGAAAGAAAGAAAGAAAGAAAGAAAGAAAGAAAGAAAGAAAGAAAGAAAGAAAGAAAGAAAGAAAGAAAAAGAAAGACTATAGCCAAGAGAAATTCCAATTCTGAAAATGCTCTGTGCTGTTGATACATTTGTCTTTTACTTTTTTAATTTTTATTTAATTATATTTTATGGATTATGCTATTACAGTTTTTCCAATTTCTCCCCCTTTATCCCCCCTCTGCCCAGCATTCCCCCACATAGTTCAAGTCCATGAGTTGTACATATAAGTTCTTTGAGTCCTCTGTTTCCTATACCATTTTTACCTCTCCCTGTCTATTTTATGCCTACCAATTATGCTTCTTATTTCCTGTACCTTCCCGCTCATTCCTCCCTTCCCCCTCCCCACTAAAAACCATCCATGTGATGTCCATTTCTCTGATTCTGTTCCTGTTCTAGTTGTTTGCTTAGTTTTGTTTTCATTGTTTGTCTTTTCTTTTAGGTTCATTTGTTGATAGTTGTAAGTTTTTGTCATTTTACTGTTCATATTTTTTATCTTCTTCTTAGATAAGTCCCTTTAATATTTCATGTAATAATGACTTGGTGATGATGAGCTCCTTAACTTGACCTTATGTGGGAAGCACTTTATCTGCCCTTCCATTCTAAATGAAAGCTTTGCTGGATAGAGTAATCTTGGATGTAGGTCCTTGCCTTTCATGACTTCAAATATTTCTTTCCAGCCCCTTCTTGCCTGCAGAGTTTCTTTTGAGAAATCAGCTGACAGTCTTATGGGAACTCCTTTATAGGTAACTCTCTCCTTTCTTCTTTCTGCTTTTAAGATTCTCTCTTTATCTTTCATCTTGGGTAGCTTAATGATGATGTGCCTTGGTGTGTTCCTTTTTGGGTCCACCTTCTTTGGGACTCTCTGGTCTTCTTGGACTTCCTGGAAGTCTATTTCTTTTGCCAGATTGGGGAAATTTTCCTTCATTATTTGTTCAAATAAGTTTTCAATTTCTTGCTGTTGTTATTCTCCTTCTGGCACCCCTATAATTCATATATTGGAATGTTTCAGGTTGTCCCGGAGATTCCTCAGCCTCTCTGCATTTTTTTTAATTCTTGTTTCTTCATTCTATTCCAATTGGATGTTTATTTCTTCCTTTTGTTCCAAATCATTGCTTTGAGTCCTGGTTTCCTTCCTGTCACTCTTGGTTCCCTGAATATTTTAATTTATTTCATTTTGGGTATCTTTCATTTGTTTTTTTTTTTCATTTTTCAACCAAGCTCAGTCAGTTCTGTGAGCATTTTGATTACCAGAGCTTTAAATTCTCCATCAGATGTGTTGTCTGTCTCCTCATCGCTTAACTCTCTTTCTGAAGTTTTACTCTGTTCTTTCATTTGGGCCATATTTCTTTGTCTTGGCACAGCTAAGTTGTAAGGGGGCAGGCGCCTAGGAATCCACCCAGGCAGGGCACCCTTCCTTGTGGGAGAGCGGCAGGAGAGGAAACAATGAGGCTCCCTGCTGGTCTCTAGCCCACTTTCCAATGAACTCTTGTGAGAGACTGGGAGTTTCTCCCACCATGGCAACTGTGTAGTCCATAGTCAGTTCTGAGTCTCAGTATCCCCTTAAGCCAACCCCGCGCTCGCAGTACACCACCTCGCCATGGGTTCTTACTGGTCTGGTTGTTCTGGTTGATTATTTCTTTGATTCCTTGGTTGTTGGAGCTCCATGCAGTTTGATTTTCTGGCACTTCTGGTTATTTACTGATTTTAGATTGGTTGTTGTCCTCCTTTTGGTTGTGTGAGGAAGAAAAGGGTTTCTACCTATGCCTCCATCTTGGCCAGAACTCCCATTTGTCTTTTACTTAAGCAAATATTAAGTAGGTCTTGAAGTACCTTCTGGGTATAATGGTCTTGGACAATATCCCTAAGACAACGGTTTCATGATTCCTTTATTCAGCAACAATGTGTGATATCTGTTATATGTGCAAGGTCCTCGGATAGCTCTAGAGCTGCAATATGGATTGAACCATGCTCCTGACAGAATGCACTGTCAAAGTGAGGGAATAGGAATTAAGAGATGTTGCTAATACAGTTATGTGGTAAGGTCTATGATGGAGAAAATATAGGTTACTATAAGAACACATTTGTATTTCATTTCTGACAAAATGTAGAATGACTGGCCTTTAATTAAACAATCAGTGCACATTATTTGAGAATTAGTATTAGTGGAAGAGGTGTTTTCACAATTAGAAAGTAATATAGAAAGATATCCCACATGATTTCTACTGGGCCTGCTCCCACCACACACAATCTGAACAGAAATAGCAGTCTTTTGAACCAGATGTGGCTGCAGGCCTACCTCCCTAGAATCTTCACTTTTCTAACAGTTGTCATTTTAAAATCCTTCCCGAGTAGAAATTGAAGACAGACATAATGTTGAGATGGTATAATGTAAAAAATAATTATTATTATAACCTAGAGCTTCAGCCCACATGGACTTTTGGTTATAAATTTACTTGCAGAGGTAAATTCAATCCCAAATATGAAATCCAATTCTCACCTCCAGAGGAAACTGAGAACTCTTGACATGCTGGCTATTTACCAACCCTAGCAATAGATTTTTGAGGAAAATGTGTCAAATTACATAAGCATTAACTTAGTGCTAGTTCTTTGAAAGTTGTGACACCATTTGGTTGAGCCAAGTTTGTTTCTTAGCTTCTGGTTATCTATGACTATCTAAGTCCATCCTAATCAGTTAATCAAAAAATGTATTTCTAAGATGGAGGGGGAGAATAGCATGTAATCATGCTACTGATCTTTCCCTTGAAGAACTCTACATATATGTCAAGAAGCTATTTACACAGGAGAAAACTACCAAGAATGATCTCATGATTTTTATCATTAAAAACAGAAAAAGCAACAAGTGTATCCCCCTTTGGTGGATTCCTGCTCACTTTCTGATCCCAATGGATGGCAAGGGATCTGGTCTCATTGACCAAGGGACTGGTTGTCCCTTATCTGTTATGAAAGGAAGAGACATCATGCACATATGTGCTATCTTGTATTCTGGAAGACACTTTTATCTCAACTTGGGACATTTAGCCAATGACAAGAGTTGAAATTAAGGTGAAATAGATATAAAATCCATGCATATCTACACATATGCATATACCCAAAAAACAGTCTTCATAAACAACCTTAAATCTTCCCTGTATTAAAGTAAATTAGAAGTAAAATTTAAATAAATATACATACACACACTTGGTGAAGGGCAAACCTGCACGTGAGAAAAGTAGTAAATGTTAAGAAAGCAGTTAGCTTTTATGAATACCTCAATTAAGAAACCATCTTAAAGTCCATTTGATGATGGGCTGAATATGCAGTTCAATAACTTAAAAATTGACAGAAGCAAGTGTTGAAAATATTAATCAATAAAATAGGGCAGTGGAATATGTGGAAGCCAGAAGAATTTTATTTTATTTTCACAAAGCTCTATTTAAAAACAAAAGATTACCTTGATGTCAAAATACTTTTCCACTCTTATATAATACTAAGAAGAAAATTAACTATTTTTGTCATAGAGTTATAAAAGTACTTCTTATATACTCTAATAGTTTAAAGTCAGTGTTTCTTTTTTATTGCGGTATAATCTAACATAACATTATATTAGTTTCAGGTGTATTAATATATTATGTTGTACATGTTCTATTATGTATAATATAATGATTCAATATTTGTATACAAGTATATTCCAGTATGATCACCACAATAAGTCTAGTTAACATCTGTCACTATACATAGTTACACATTTTTTTCCTTATGATGAAAACTTTAAAAATTTACTCTCTTAGAAGCTTTCAAATAACCAATGGAGTATTATTAGCTGTAGTCACCACGACTTTATTTTGTGACACCCCTATGGTACACCCCCATGACTTTACTTTGTAACTGGATATATGGACTTTTAAACCCCTTTTATCCATTTCTCCATGCACCAGCCTACCCCACCCTCTGCTTCTAACAAACCACCAGTTCATACTCTGTATCCATGTACTCAACTTTGTGTTTGCTTGTTATTTGCTTTATTTTGTTTTTTTTTTTCAGATTCCACATATAAGTGAGATCATAGGGTATTTGTTTTTGTCTGTATGACTTACTTCACTTAACATACTGTCCTTAAGTTTCATTCATTTTGTCACAAATAGCAAATGGCAAGATTTCATTAATTTTTTATCACTCAATAATATTTCATTACATATATATTAATATATACATATTTCATCAATGAGCACATAACTTGTTTCCATGTCTTGTCTATTATAAATAGTGCTGCAATGAGTATAAGGATGCATATCTCTTTTATCTTTTTGAGTTAATTTTTAATTTTTTTCTAAGAAATATCCAGGTGTAGAATCACTGTATCATATGGTAGTTCTATTTTTAACTTTTTGAAGAAATTCCATAGTTTGCCACAGTGACAGCATCAATTTATGTTTCCACCAACAGTGTACAAGGATTTTCTTTTCTCCACACCCTTGCCAACACCTATTCTTCTTGTCTTTTTTGTAATAGCCATTATGACAGATATGAGGTAATATCTCATTGTAGTTTGATTTGCAGTTCCCCAATGATTAGTGATGTTGATTATATTTTATGAACCTATTGGCTACCTATATATCTTCTTTGGGAAATAAAAAGTCTATCCAGACCTTCTGCCCATATTTTAATGAGATTGTTTGGGGATTTTTTTGCTATTGAGCTGTATGAGTTCTTTGCATATTCTGGACAGTAATCCCTTTCAGACACATGATTTCCAAATATTTCATGCCATTCAATAGATTGCTTTTTTATTTTGTTGTTGGTTTTCCTGGCTGTGCAGAAGCTTATTTAGTTGAATACAGCCCCACTAGTTGATTTTGGCTGTTTCTTCAGACCAAGGTGGAACAGTAGAGTGTAATTGAGACATTTGGTGACATTGGAGCTCAGTGACTGAAAACTGCTATGTTAGAACAGCACCAGTGAAGCAGCACCCAATGTCAGAGGTACCAGGTGCTTAAGTATCACTTCAGATTCGACACTCTTAGGGTGCAAGATTAATATACATATGATTAACCCTAAGTGACATTAAAATTGATACAACTCTCCAAAAAGCTCAAAATTTTATCTAGCTGTAATCTAAACAAATGTCAAATAAGGGTTCAGGATAAAATATTAGTTTCCTGAGTTGAATTGAAAAAAAAGTTAGTACTTAGAATAAGATTTTTCCATTCAACAAATAATCACTTCTTACTATATTTCAAACAATTTACTTGATGCTAAGGATGCATCTGTGATGAAAAAAAACTTTTTGCTCTCAAGCAACTTAAAGTCTCATTGTCTTTAATAGTACTAGAAATAAATACATATGCATACTCTTTTCTCCACAGGTGTATGTATAGAACCTTAATTAATGCCTATAATATGCAACCATATTTTACTGGTGAGTTAGATGTAAAGAATGGGCAGTTATTGATATTTTTAAATTAGAGATTCAACTATTTTGGAACAACATACTATGTGTATGTCACTGTGCTGAACTGTAAAGGTACACTAACTCAAATCGGTAACTGAAGAAAAATGTTGTTTGGGTGATTACTCATTGATATAATTAGTAATTTCATTTCCTTGCACAAACCATAGCTTTTAAAATATTGGATATTAATATAACACCATGAAGAAGACGTAGCTCTTGATAGAGAGGGCCTCAGAATCCAATTAGCAAAAATAACAGAATATAAAATGAGGAATGAATTTGGTCTGGATGTTTAGAAAGGGCTTCCCAGAGATGCAAAATTTTGGCTGAGATTATAAAGATGAATTCAAAACCCCATGCATTAAAAAAAAAGAAAAAACCTCCACAAACAAAACAATATTCTAGCTAGAACACACAGATCATACATGACAAAGAGATCTAAAAATGTACGTGACATGATTGAGAAGCCACATGCCATCCACTATGATTGTAGATGAGTAAAGGGAGACATAGAAGTGTTTTAACAATTGTTTTAGGGGCCAATTTAAAATAGCTAACATGCAAAGCTGAAGAATATGTGTTATACTCTTTGAAAGGGGAGGAATCACTTAAGGTTTTTGAACATAATTATTCCATGGTGATAGCTGTGTTTCAGGTAGGAAGAATGATAACTTGAAAGAAAATAAAGGGAAAATCAAGTGCAATGATAGTGCAGTTTTCCAGGTTGGGAACAATGAATACCTCACACAGAGTCTGAGACATAGTAAACCCTCAATAAATACTTGTGAATGAATTTAAAAAATGAATATAACTGAGTGGCATGGATATAGATTTAAGAGTCATTACCCCGATAAAATGTATGTGCATTAGGAAGAATTTGACAAGAGAGATGAAGGAGAACTAGGAAAAGACAGTGATCCAAGATTTCAAGATGAACTAAGTGGGTAATTTCATCGCCATTAACTGAGATGTGGAACTAAGATGTAAAGATGGTTATGGGGAGAAGGTAAGAGGGTGAAAAGATTGACAGGATTTAACAGCATATTGAGTTTGAGCTGATACCTTTATAAAGATGATCCATAGTAAGTGTGAAATCAGTGTCTGAAGGTTACTTAGGGCAAGTGAAAGTTTGAAATCATCATCTGATGTAAATTGAGTGAGCTATAGAGAGCTTGAGATTACATCGGAAGGTAGTCAGCATGAGAAAAAAAAAGATGACTGTCATAGTATGGTTCCCAAGGAAACAAGCTTTAAGATGGACACTAACAAGCATGATGGTTATTAGAGAGCATGCTTAGAATCACCGGATTAGGAAAAGTGAGATTTAAGGGAAAAGTATCAACCAAAGCTTCGTCTAATCCTGCAGGGTGTTCTGAAGATGGTATGAACCTTTAGGGCAGCCCCAAGTTGGAGCAGAGGCTGGGCCCCACACCTCTGTGCCAGTCAGTCTCTGGAAGTGGCTGCCCTGGAAAGAAGCATGATCTTTGGCCAAATGATTCTTTTCAAATGAGGCACCTCCTCGAGGTGTTGGCAGTTGAAAACTTTCTCCTGGCAGTACACTCAGCAGCAGGAGTAATAATTACTTTTTACCTGAAAGGTGCTCATGGTGGCACGTCACACACCTGTCAGGAAGGGTAGCCACAAAATATTGTAAGAAAGCCTAAAACGAAAGAACTGAGTAACAAAGAGTGAAATAGAGCAAGGATTTCTGGAAATATAAGAACACTTTGATACAGGTGCACTTTGGAAGCCAAAATTTAAAAAGGATGAGAAATACAACAGATGTATTATCTGCAGAAAGTTTACGTTAAAAAAAACAATAAAAGAACATCGGATTTGGCATAAAAATAATTAAAACATTGAATTTTACTATGTACCAGGAGCCAAAATAAAAGGGAATTGAGAACTATGTTTGGCCAAAAGTGACATTGCTGGAAACAGAGAAATGAATGTGGGAAGTCGATATGCTGGGAAAGAAAATAATAGGCTGCAATAGAATGTGTTCTATTTTAAAAATGCGCCTACCTTTACTAATCTCCTACACTGCTCTGATTTCATCCAATGCAAGAAGTAAAAATGCTAAAACCCAGAAAGAGATTAATTAAACTGACTCAGTAATATGTTCATTTCATATGAGAAAACCTAGGTAATGAAACAGGCCTTTGTCCTCTTAGGAATTTTCTGGTAAGTTCCCTTGAAAGGTTCCAAGTTATGTTTTGTTCAAGATGTTCAGGAAATGCTTTTCTAGATATCCACTTAGAGTTCAAAAATTGTCCAAGCAACTTTATGGTAAACTTCAAGTTACAATGTTTACCAGATTATGCCTTGTATAGAGTCAGTGCCTTTATTTGGCTGGAAGCCCAAATATATGGTAATGAATAAATATTAATACTCTTATTTAAAATTGTATATAGGGCTTGACAGTGTTCTTGACAGCATATTGCTAAAAACAGCCCAAATATCTTCAAGAATGATTTAAAAAAGCAATAAAAATTTATTGACCAGTTATGCTGAAGATACTTTTTCTGATTTTGCTTGCAAATATGCCACTTGACTTGACTGCAATTCTATGAGCTATTTCTTGTCTTATAAATAATCTTTCAGTGTTTCAGTTTTCCAAAAAACATGCCTAATGTTACATAGTCTATAAGGAATAGAACTAGGGTTTAATAAATGACTGAATGATGCTTGATTCTTCTATTCATTCAACAAATGCTTGCTGTTCAACATCTGCTTTATGCAATATTGGAACTCAAATCTATTTGATTGTAAAGCTCACATTCTAAATTTTTGTTCTCATGTATTTATTTCCATACATTGTAATGTTTTAAAAACAAATTTACAAAATTTCACATGGCTTTCAAAGATGACAATTTGAGGCACCTGAGTAGGACAACTCAGGTGGTCACCATCGCTCCTCAGGACAGGTGTCCAGAGCCCTCACACTGGGAGACACACCCAGAACATTGTCTGGGACTGGTGAAGACTGAAAAGTAATGCCTTTCAAATGATTTATGTAACATAAAGTAGTCACTTGTTATTGAGCAACAGTGAGAGGGTTTTTTCTCCTTTTTAAAAACATTTTTAATTAAAAATTCGAAGTGTAGGTGAATCATAGTGTGTCAGAAAAAGATAAACAACAAAAGAAAAGAGATATTCCTTTCATTTTCCTACTTATTGGTTATAGATCTTCTGTGAACAAGAAAAAAAATGTTTTAGTACCAAGTACCTACATTCAAGTCTTATTTAAATTATTAGAGTGTTAATGTGAGATCTGTTAAATTAATTACACAAGGAGTCATCAGGCTGAGGTGGATCTAATACCTTAGCAGCCTATGTAAACAAACCAAACTCTAACCCTATGCCTGCCTGAAGGTTAGGAAATCGAACCCTAAGGACAACCAAGCACCAACAGCCACCTACACTTTCCCAAATAATGCGGCCACTTCGGCTATAGACAACCCAATAATTTTCTTGCTTTGCTTCCACCTCTTCCCTATAAAAGTCTTTCCCCTAGCTCCCAGTGAGTACTCCTAACTACTTGGGATTTGGTACTGCCCCATTTGAGTTGATTTTTACTCAACTTAACTCTTATAATTATGCTACTTTTAATAGTCAATGGTCTCTAACTCAATTCTCTTTTATATGAACCTCCTGATTAAGTGAAGCTTATTCCTATTTAAAGTCTATGTAATTAAACTATATGAGTAGCTATACTATATAACTATGCTTTTTAAAACATCAGTTAGCCCTGGGCAGTGTGGCTTACTTAGTTGGGGTGTTGTCCTATAAACCAAAACTCATGGGTTTGATTCCTCATCAGGGCACATGTCTAGACTGCAGATTTGTTCCCTAGTTGGGGCACCTACAAAAAGAGATCAATTGATGCTTCTCTCTCTCTCCTTCCCTTCACCCCTCTCTAAAATCAATTAGCATGTCCTCAGATGAGGGTTAAAAAATATATCATTTAGAACTAAATATAAAGAATGAATTGCTGAAGGAAAATATGTTATATTTTCAAAGTATATTTTAGTATCAGTGTTACAGGTGAAAATAAGTTAGCAAAGTATATACTTACTAAGCTTTTAAGCAGAAAATTTTCACCTCATTAAAGTTATTTGGGTATTTCTATAGTAAAAATGAATTGATAAATTAATAGAATATTTACTTTTGGACAGTATTTGTTGCATTGTACACTATTGCTCACCAACAATCTTTTCAGTAGCACTTAAACACACAGATATTAATTCCAATAATTGAAAATATTCTCATGTAAAGAAAGATAAGTGCATACCTCTGTATTACCCATTAACTCTCACATACATTTATATGCATATTCACTTTGGATAATATGCAAGAATTTACTAATGTTGATAACAAATTAAAAAGTTAATACTCATGTCAACATTGTAACCTCCTGGTTATCTGTTTTCTTCACAACTGGTTAAAGTAGCTTTTAAAAATATTTTAGTGCTTCATAAAGGTAAAACAGGCATAATTAAGTAAGAAATAGATTAAAGATTAATCCTGTAGGCAAATGGATATATTTATGATCAACATGTACCTCAATATTTTTTCTAAGAAATGAGACACATTTGTAGAAACAGAGGAAAGGGTTTTCTTGCATCTGTCCCATTTGATGCCAAGACAATCTGCCCCCAGTGCTTACCCTAGAGAATAAGCACACCTGACCTGTGAAGCTGGTTCTCTTCTTACTTCATTGTTCCATGGGCATGCTGACATGTAGAGGGGAAACTATATACAGCTAAAAAATTAAATACATGTACTCCTGGTAGGACTGGTGGTAAGGATTCCATATGTAATTATTTGTGGAACTAAGTGAAGACTGAAAAGACAAGATTTTAGTATGTAACGCTATATGCTCTTACAATGTGTGCAAAGACAATTATTTTTAAAAATGAGGAGGACAATGGGGAGAACAAATGAAAAACTAATTGCTTTTGCAAGAATATTGTTAGTGGTTATGGTATTATAATTTTTATCCTGAGAAAATTATACATGTGACATGGAATAAAGGAAATGAGAAATTATGGCATATTTTAATTCTATCATCCACTGTGTCCTTGACAACTAGGGTTCCCAATGTGAAAGGAGATACAGGTAAAATGTAAAACAAACTAAGTAAACAAAATCTGTGCTATAAAATTTGTGTAGGAATCATCAGTATAATCATGCTCATGAGATACTTCAATGTGCATACACGTCAAATGTATTAACTCTGTCACTAAAAAAATTACATTAACTCTGTCCACTGAAAAGATCTAAAGCAATGATCTACCCAGTTGCAATGAGCAAATCAAATATTATATGCCTCCCAATGGGGAAAAACAAAACAAAACAGGAAAAACACCTGCAGTCTTGCAAAAGGGATCAAGTCCGAGGTACAGTTGGGATCAAGGTCATGAGTTGGGCTTTGACACGTGTGTTGCACAAGTGGAACAGCACACTAACTATCTGAAAATATGGTACTGAAGGTTTTGTAAAGCTAGAATAAATACTTGGAAGTCATTCTTAAGGCGTGATTAAAATAATAAAAATTAATGAGTTGTATCTTAACAGAAATAGCAGAGGTCTAAGGTACAAACCGTTAGAAATCATCAAGAATCAAAACATGGCTAAATAATAATAAAGAAGATCCACTGCAAATTCCAGATAAAGTGTAAGAGATGTTTAAGAGAAGTAATAAGATCTTAGGAGTCATATAAGGAGAAAGTTTAAAGTAGCAAACTTTTTCTGAGGTATCAGTTTTCAGCCAAAACCCTGAAAATACAAGATATAATCGTCAGTTCCACAGCCTTATCATGTGAAATGTGAATAATAATTTCACCTTAAAGTTGAAAAAGAAAAGAAAAAATATTGGAAACTTCATTTGGACTTCAAGTTTAAATAACCACAAAAAACTCTTGCAAATATATATTGTGCAATTATTATCATCCTCATTTTCCAAAGAAGAAAATTGTTTCATAGAGATATCAGGTGACTTCGGAAATCCCAGTAATCTGATGGAAATGAGAATGAAGCCAGTTTTTTTTTTTAATTATCATCATCAGGGTCTATTTTTTAAGACTAATCTATCTCTATGTTTTAACATATTGTTAGAATATTGAATAGTTCTCTTATGTGATGTATCAGTTATCAGTGCTCATTTAGGAAGAAACTGCAGATTCACAGGTTGATTCTGTTTTGAGGAAACTTCAGAGCAAGATGGACAATAGAGGGTGCCCTCCACTTTGAGCATAAGATGCATTGACTAATCATTTCCTGAACCATTACTAAATGATGCTTCATAAAATTCTTGGCAACTGAGTCTTTTAAACTGCAACAGATGTGAAATGGTGAGTAATATACTAACTTATTTTTCTCCCTAAAGGCAGTTGTGATTCAAATCATCAAACTCAAATCAAAGGCAAACTGACTATACTTAATTAAATTTTGATGCCAAAGGAAAGCCTTATACAATATCTGGAGATGTTAACAAAGAAACCTTTACAAAATGAAATTAGCAGGTACTTGGTGTTAACTGATTCCAAGCCAAGAGTGAGGGGCATAAGTAGTGAGAAAACCTTTATGCTGATAGTAACAGCTGACTTCCAGGGACATGTCGTTTTTAACAAACAGTGCCTTGGCTAATTGCTTGTTTTAGATTTTTCCACTGAGCAATTACAGATTCCCCATACAATTTAGTAGGAAAACATTTATCTAAACCCTCCTAGACTTTTCAGTGAAAGAACAATAAAAGGCATTACCTTCTGGCTCTTAGGATGAACAAAATGCTTTCAGCCAAATTATACTATATTTACAGTAAACTAATTTCTCACAAAGGATCCAAGTCCTCATGTAGGGAAGAAAATAACGGACCATTTTCAATATCGTTTGAAACAGATGCTTTCACAAGCAAAATGAAGCTAGAATCCACAGGTTTTGAATGAAGAACTTAATTGAAAATAATGTGAACAGCTGGCAAACTTCCGATTTCCCCAAGAGATACATGCTGAGAAGGCTATTGTAGCATTGGTATCTCCCTCCTCATCCTCCTACCACCACCACCACCCTCCCAGTGTGCATGTGCATGCACACAGAAACACAGAGAACTGGAATCTTTAAAACTTACTGGACTCTATGTGGTCTGTCCAGAAAAAATCCAGCCATTGGTAGTATAATGAGGACTGTCTGCAGTGACATTGATGTAACCTGGCAGCCAAGGAAAGGGGACAGGCATGAGCATGCATAAACAATGATGGATGATTTCACTGTACTAGTCAGTTGGGGGCAGTAGACACTGTTGAGTGAGCATGTGTACTATGTGGCTGTCGCATTCAAAATCACTGAACAAGTAGAGCAATGAATCTGTATCAAATTTTGCATTAAGTTTGAACATTCCTCCTCAGAAACTATTCAGATGACCAGAAGGCTGCAGCTATGGGCAACTGGTGATTGGCAGCTTCATCACAACACAACTGCTCATGCATCATGTCTTGAGAAGAGTTTTTGGTGAGACATCAAGTCACCCAGGTGACTGAGGCCCTGTATAGCTCAGATTCGGGGCCCTGTGATTTCCAGCTTTTCCCAAAACTAAAATCACCTTTGAAATGGAAGAGATTTCAGACCATTGATGAGATTCAGGAAAATCTGACAGGGCAGCTGATTGCAATTGGGAGAACTGTATGAGGTCCCATGGTGCCTACTTTGAAGGAAACTGAGGTGTCATTGTCCTATGTACAATGTTTCTTGTATCATGTCTTCTTCAATAAATGTCTCTATTTTTCATATTATGTGGCTGGATAGTTTGTGGACAGACCTCAAACTTGACCAATACTTGATCTTCTGGGAGCTTCCTCAGAACTCCTGATAACAGTTGTCTTGTCTAAGTACATGAATTTTATACTACAGATTATGTCAAAACACACCTATTTCCACCTTCTGACCCTTTTGCTTTATATTCAATATTAGTGAATGAATTTATTTTATTAATTTCAGGTTCCTTCAGACATATAACTTTATACACCAGAGATATAAGTTGCACCAGGAACCAAGATCAGAAGCTCTCAACCTCTGCATAAGTAGGGTTTTGTTTTAGTATCAAAAACTTACAGAATCGGATCATGATAATAGTTGTACTTTGATTGTCAGATGACTAAGGAATTACAGTGATGACGAATAGCTAATAAGGATCCAGTTTTATTTTTTACTGATTAGTATTTTATTCATTAATCAACACCTATGAACACTTGAAATAATAATGTTATAATATTTATTTCATAATGATGAGATTTATACCCATAAAAATTTGCAAATATTATAAATAATTTTCTATCCTTTACTTTTTGCATCCTAATCTCAAGAAGAGCAGCACGTCTCCAGAGAGTTATTTTTTGTCTTAAGCTCTTTTATGTCTCAGAAGAGAATTCAATGCAGACATAAGCATTATTGTCAGAGCAAGGCTGTTTTCTCATTCAAGTTCAGTGGCTCCACCAAGCATCCTACAAACTAGGCTGAAACCAGCCAGGTGATCCTTTATGATTCTTCAAACATACTATTTCTCTTTTCTCACTAATAGCAACTGATTATATGCATCATTAATTTAGTAGCCCAAACTAGACACCTAGACACATCTGAGGTCTCTTGACCCATTCCATTTATCTCCCTGTTGCCTCTATTTGCTCTCAAGTGAGCCCCTATTTTCTCTCTGGGACAATTGCTAGAAACCTTGGTCACATTGCTGCCTGAGTTACCTTCCTAGGCCCAGGCTGCCTGCAGTCACAAAGCCCAACTCATTCTCATCTGAGTCTTCCCGCCCTACCTCTCCTTCCTTCTCACTACCTACATCACATCTTAGCTACCTACGAGCACCAAAGACTAGGAGCAAATGTAACATCTTCTTTGAGGTTGCCTAATAGCTCTAAAACTATTTGCTCTTATGAAGTTTACATTTAATGTACCTAAGCAAATCATTTTAAGACAATGTAATATCTCTGATTATAGTTTGTAGCCAACACAGGGCAAGGACTGTATTGTAATTACTTCAGTCTATTCAATGCATATCTTTTCTTAGTTACCAGCAAACATCTCCTCTATCAAAATCTTTTGATAGTGTTCCCAGGTTATACAAAATCAAGTTCAAGGACCTTACATTTATCAAAACTATAAATAAGTGGCCCCTAACCTATCTTTTCACTCACATCTCTCTATCACTACCTTTCACTTGCCTACTATTTTACCAGTAACTAGCAGATATTTTAGAAACATAGCTTTTTCTGCCTTTCAGACTTAGTTTTCCTTCACAGAATGCTGTCATTATTCAATTTCTATATTTTGCTATGATATTCTTCTGTCCTGATTCCTCTTCCACTCCCTAATATTTCTGACTGTTGAAATCCTCCTCCTCTTTTATACACAATTAAAACCATACTTCTTCTGCAGAACCATCTTGGACTTACCTGTAAGAATTAGTTGTTTTTTTCTCTAGTGTCTCAGAATAATTCACATACAGTTTGTTTAAAGCAGAAAACACAAGCTAGTCTATGCCTTGCATGGTAACAAAGGGAGCCTAAGATCCCAGCAGTTATCCCAACATGTTTATCTCTTGCTGACAAAAAACCTGGGCCTGGACTTCCCAGAATATCTATTCTCCAGGAAATGAGTTCATTTGTCACCAGTTGCTTTCACAGTGTGTCTCTTCCATGGCAACATGAGGCCTTCCCAACAACTAACTGCAAGAGGGGAAGAGACATTGAGGGTCGTGCTGGGGCTTTCCATGCTTACCCCATGGATAGAATTAGTCACAGGGCCTGATTTCATGCACATGGGCCTACAAAACAGAGGATGACTGAATATTAGTAAGCACTCACACTAATTACCAGAGAGACTTGCTGGCATTATAGATATTTATATATTTACTTGCCTCTTTTGTTTGACTATAAGTTCCTTCAGGGGAAAAAACCATTATCTTCTTTATTTCTGGACCCTAGAAAGTCAGCCAGTACCATGTGCTGAGTATGACACCAATGAGTTATTATTAGACTGAATTAAATCTCAGGAGGTATAAGGCTGTGCTTACCTTTGAGGAGAATAAACGAATTGTGTCCTCCAACTTCCTTAGTATGTTATATTTACACCGTCATAAAAAGGAAGCTGTAAGTTTAAGGGAGTCAGCAAAGACTATGAAGCCAAACTTCCCAACTGCAAATCCAGGCACTCTTACTTACTTAACTGTATAGCTTTGGGGAAATTATTCAACATGCTTGTTCACCAGTTTCCTCAAAAGTTTGATATAAGCATTATATAAGTTAATCCCTGTAAAATATTAGAATAATGCCTAACCTGTAAGTACCTAACACCTCACATATTATTCATTTGTTGCATGAATAAGACTCCAATGTTTTCCCATTGTTTTTAGAGAAAAATCCAAAGTTCTTTTCATGTTCTACCAAGATCTATGTGACCTGGCCCTTGACAACCTCACCAACCTGCCTGTCTACTATTTCTCTCTTTATTAATGCTGTTTCAATAATTTCAACCTTTTTTTGGCTTAGCTTTGTTTTTTTGTTTGATCATTCCAAGTTAGCTTCTGCTTTCATGCTTTTGAACATTCTGTTTTCCAAATTATTGCAATATCCCCAGAAAACCACAGATTGCCCCCTTCGTATCTCTGTTCGAATGTCTTATCATCAGAGAGTTTCCCTGATCACTTCATCTAAAGTTGCCAAACTCTTTACTCAGCCGTCCTCCAGCACATCTCCTTGTTTTCACCGTCTCTACCACACTTACCAGGACTTGGAACTATTAAGCTGTGAGATCAACAACATTTTCTGTCTCCTCAATACTATGAAGTTGCTTAATAAAAATGAGTAGAAATGATTGGCTTATGCATTTATTCACTAGCCATTTATGGTCTTTACCATGTATCCTTCTAGATATGAAGACTAAGATGTGGCTGATTTTTAGAAACTGTGATTGTAGGCTAGATCAAACCTACTACATGCAAATTGTGGAGGCTCTGGCCTACCAAACCTTCATGCAAAAGATTCTCCCTCTCATAGTTGCAAGGGTTAACAACACTCAATACTTCTGTTCCATCTTGAACATTAAAGAGTGCCAGAAGTTGCCACATGAAATACAACAATGGTTTTGCTACTTTTTAAAAATTTAGATTCTGCAGATATTTACAGTACATAGGAGGTTCAAGATATGAATCACGTAACACCTAAAGACAGAAAGCTTCAGAGAAATCATCCTAAATTTATTACATATTCAACCAAATTCATTCTGTATACTTTATGACATAAAAACTTTTATATAATTCAGTAGCTCCTTATTTTTAAAAATAATAATTATGTAAACATGTCAGTAATAGAATGTGTCCAATGAAGAAGTCCAAATTACTCAAATTAAATACAGTGACATTTATGTTTATTCATTAAATCTATATCTGTATCACATTAAAATATAAAACTTATGATGATCAAAAAGTGATAAATACTAGTTGAAGAGCGCTGAAAAGATGACCATATAGTTTATAGGAGAAAGTGCCCTGAATTAAAAATTAGGTGACTTGATTGTTTCACCTGAAATTGTCCACCACAGCTTGTTTATAAAATGGCTAGATGGTCTTTAAGGTCACTGCACAACCACAAATCTGTAATAGCAGTGTCTACCATTTACTGAAAACTTATTATACTACTACTAACATTTAATTCTTAATATAGAATTTTTATAGATGCCATTTTCGTTTTTATTTAATCTTTATTGTAACTTTTTCATTACTCTTTAGTCCCCTCCTTATACCCCCCTCCTGTCACCCTGCAATCGCCATGAGTCCTTTTCCATTTTCATAGGATTTTTGCATGTTCCCTTTATTCCTCACATAAGCCCTATGAGGTAGCTGCTATCATTATCATCCCCATTTTACAGAGAGAAAATCAAGGCACAGAGAGTGAAGGCAATTTGTTCAGTCATGTGGCTCAAACTCGATTAAGACTCAGTCTGGCTCCAGTGCCTATGCTCTCCATCACCATGCTCCACTTCCTTGCTAAGCACTTCATCCATATTATCTTACTCAATATAAAACAGTGTGGTGGCTCCAATTGCAAATCCTTGCATAACCAACTAAAATTGACTGAAACAGTAAGCACATGTATTATCTTCTATCAAAGAAGTTTGCTGGGCTGGTGATGTCACCAAAGGCTCAGGTTCTCCATCTTTCTGCCTTGCTGTACTCTGTGGGTCAGCAACCCCTCCCTTACAGTCACATGAATGAAGCGATGTAGACTTCACTCTCGGGAGTGACCATACTGAGCAAAGAAGACCAGCACTTTTGTCCATGAATATATTTTGAAGTGCTGGGTGGAAGGGAGAAACTTTTCTCAGAAGATATTCTGGTATTTTTCTCAGTCCAAGTGACCAGGACTGGGATTGTCTGACCCTAATCTGACTATAGGAGAACAGAGAAAGTGAGGACCTGATCCTGGGAGCCTCTAGGGAGAGAGACCACCTGACAGGAAAGGTGTGTGTGTCAGAGAGAGTGGGAGCACGTGTGGTATGGAGTCGAGCTGGGGGACAATGGGATGGCCGTGGGTAAGTGATCAGCATCCTTGCCATAAGTAAGGATGATTGTCCTTTCTTCCCAGATGAGAAAAAAGACACAGAGAAGTTAGAAATTTGCTCTAAGTTGCTTAATTAGCAAGGGACAATGTTGGATTCAAATCCAGAGTATGGCGTTATAGTGGGAACTCTGACCACTGTGCCTACTGACTCCATAGTAACACGTAATCTTTGCCACACTGTTTGGGCACGTTTATCGTCTGTGACTCCTGGATTGGCTTGTAAGTTGGTACCTTCATGTTATATTCAGCTTCCTTTTCTCATAAAAGTTATCTTACCTTTAATGGTTGCAAGATACTTAGGCTACATTTTGTTAATATATTATTCAATGATGGTTCTTGATATTTTTGAATTCTTAAAATCATATTCTATAGAAACTTAGAGAAAAGGTACAAGAAAAGCTCCTTTTTGAAGACTCAGTTGAGCATTGTCTGTGTAACAACAACTGACAGACATATCCTTTTAATTCTAAAAGGAAAACTGCATAACATGAAACTGCATAGAGGTTTAAAATAAAATTTTATATTTGTTTATTCTGAAATGTAATCTTATTAGCCCTGACTGGTGAGGCTCAGTGGGGTGGGTGTCTTACTGCAAATCTGAAGGTTTCCCATTCGATTCCCGGTCAGGTGTGTGCCCAGGTTGCAGGACAGGTGCGGCTTGGGGGCAGGTGGGAGAGAACTGATCCATGTTTCTCCAGTACATTGATGTTTCTTTCCCTCTCTTCCCCTCTTTCTAAAAGTAAATAAAATCTTTTAAAAAAATGTAACCATATTAAAAAGCCATTTCATAGCTGTCACCCTAATTTAGAATGTAAACTCATTTCCTTTAAAACCTTTTTTAAAGTGTTACATAATTGAAATTATAACTTACATTAGCATGTAATGTTTATTTTTACTTAACATTGTAATAAAAATAATCTTATGTTGCTATATGTGCTTTGAAATCATCTAAATGTGCAATTTTCATCAATTAGATGCATTTTACTTAATCACTCCCTGGGGCTGAACACTCAGTGGTTTTCATTGTTTTGCTATTATAAGAAACAATGTGTGACATGCATCTCTATGAATATTTTGAATTATTTTCTTCTATTAGATTCCCAGAAGTGGGGTGACTAAGGCCAAGAATATGAAGGTTGGGTTTTGGGGTTTTATTTTTTTTTTTTGGCTCTTCAAGGATTCTGCCAAAGATCTTTCTGAAAAGATGGGGTCAATTACAGCATGCTCAGCGATGTATGGGAGAACTCCTCTGCTCTCACCCTCAGTGGAAAACGAATTACTAAGTTGATGCAATAAAATGAGCTTTCACTTTGTGATGAAAGAGAAAGAGATTGAGAGAGAGAACTATATATCCCAAGCACCCTGATAGGGGCTTACAGTTTAGAGGATACAAATTAAACACAAATAAGTATTGACAAAACAGTACTGTAGATGGAGAGTTGACAGAGAAACCATGTAGTGAGAGAAATGTGTCCTGACTACTGTGGAATCTTGGGAAAGGCAACAGCACTTGAAATGCCTCTTTAAAGAGTGAGGAAGCAAAGAAAGGTAGGTGAAGAGGGCATGGGAATTACAGGCATGAACAAGAGCACAGAGGGTTGGAATGGCGAGGGCACTTGCTGAGATCAGGCAGTTTGAGGTTACAGGAAAATCAAGTGGGAATCAAGGAATGGTAGAGACAATCCTGTGAAGTACAAGATCTCGGGCTGTGGTACATGTGTGACATAATAGGAAGTGTAGGTTTAATCCTGTAGGTTATGGCAGACCACTGTGTGATTTTACAAAAAGGAGGGCTGGTGATACAAATTTCTTTAAACTGGTCTTTTTCAATGTGTAGCCCAGAACATTGGCATCAGCATCACCTGAGAACATTAAAATACAAATTCTCACATTCTACAGGGGACTTACTAGATGAAAATTCCAGGAGTGGGGCCTAGTAATCTTTATTTTATTAATAAGCCCTGCTGGTGAATCTGATGCACAGTAATGTTTGGGAACAATGGCCTCAAACTGACATTCTGGCACCTGGATAGAAGGTGCTTTGGTTGGGTAAGGTTGAGTGCAGGCAGATCAGTCAGGAGGCTGTTGCAAAGGTCAAGTGGAGAAGTGATGTGTCCTGAACTTGAGCAGTGAAACTGAAGCCAATGAAAGATGAGTTTATGTAGAAAAAGTATGCAGTACGTGAACTGACTGAAGACAGAATCTTGGGATATACAAATTCTTAAACGGCAGGCCGAAGAAGTGCCTTTTAAGAAAGAGAACAATTGAGCATGGGCTGTGAACCAAAGTGTCACAGGTTCGATTCCCAGTCAGGGCGCATGCCTGGGTTGCAGGCCACGGCCCCCAGCAACTGCACATTGATGTTTCTCTCTCTCTCTTTCTCCCTCCCTTCCCTCTCTAAAAATAAATAAATAAAATCTTTAAAAAAAGAAAGAGAACAGATAGAGTCAGGAAGGTGAGTGTTATGAAAGCCAAAGGAGTAGAGAGCTTTAAGAGAGTCATATGGAGAATTGTAGCCCAAAAATATAGACTAACAAGAATCTGGATTTTCAATGAGGGCACCATTTTTAACCTTAGAGAAAGTAGTGTAGTATAGTACTGAATATGGACCCAGAGTAAAGAAAGATAAAGAAGAAATAAGATTTGAAAAAATATAAGAAATTGTGGTATACTACTACTGTGGGGAATGCTGAATATAAAAAAAAAAAGGAGGTAGGACCTGAGGTCTACAAACATTTTCTGCAAAGGCCAAACAGTAGTATTTTAGGCTTGTGGGCTTGTAGTCTCTACGGCAAAGATGAAACTTGCAGGGTAGGGCAAAACACAGCCAGAGGTGATGTATAAATGAATGTGCATGGCTCTTCCCAATAAACTTTTGTAAAAACAAGTGGTTTGCTACTGAGCCAATTTCCCTGGATTAGACAATTGCTGTTGGAATTAAGGGTTTTTTCTTCTTTTATTTGTTTGCCTTTGTTGTTCTTTTTTTAAGGAAGGCAAGTAATGCAGATATTTATAGGCTGAAAGGAAATAGTATGTAAAAGATATTAGAAGATACAATTATTCTTTAATTTGACAATATTTATTGAACCCCTACTATGTTCCAAGCATTATTCCTGGCACTGAGAACTTCAGAAATAAACCAGAGAGACAAGGTCATTGCTCTCAAGGAAGTAAAACATGACTCAGTAGCCCTGGCTTGTGTGGCTCAGTGGATTGAGCACCAGCCTGCAAACCAAAGGGTCGCTAGTTGGATTCCCAGTCAGGGCACAAGTTTCAGTTGTAGGCCAGGTTGGCCCCCAGTTTGGTGCACGTGATAGATAACCACACATTGACCTTTCTCTCCCTTTCTTTCTCTTTCCCTTCCCTTCTGTCTAAAAATAAATAAATAGGTCAATAAATTACATGGAAAGAAGGCACTGTAGAGGATAGTTGCCACGAGGAACAGTGTAACAGGGTGATGTGATGCTAGTGCCGCTGGGTTACTCTATGTTCACAACAAGGAAAGGCCTTTCTGAGGTGGTTGCACTTAAGCCTTAACTGGAATGGAATACAGAGAGGTTCTGACTAACAGGAGAAATCCCTAACAAGACAGGAGAAGAGGGGTCAATGGGATGAACTGAGTTTAAATGGTGGAGAACTGCTTGCTATATCAGACAGAGAATAGGTAGAAAAGTTGGCATGTATTTTCTTTAAGATCCTAGACGCAGGTAGCAAGAGGTTGAAAATTTGTCATGAGACTTCATGATGAGCTAAAACACAAGTTTATCAACTGCAGTAGTTAGCATCGAGTCAAACAGAGGCTTTGGTTCAAATAGTGAGTAATGAAGGGAAAAAGGGAAAGGAAATTCGCTGGAGTCAAATAAAGAATTAGAAGGTGGCAGTGAAGGCCCATCCATATTGGAGATATCTGTGAGGAATGTCTGCTGCAGGAACACTGCCAACACGTTCAGGAAGAGATATTAGCAGCGTGTTCTGCAGAGCACGTGGTATACCTCAGACACACTCAATCCTGCCTAAAGAATTATACCTAAGTTGTATTTGAAGATTCAATGGTATAGAGCACAGATTTTCCAGAGAGATGAGCTCACTCAAGAGAATGTATTTCAGGAGACACATTTAAAGACTAGGTACTGTGGAAGCAATTTGTACAACATCATCCAGTTTGATCAATCATCATTATTAAAAGACAATGGAATGGAGGAGCTATACATTATTTTTAAAATACACAGAAAACTGCTTCAGGACACTGCAGCCAGTGCTACAGGGCAGAGGGAGTGATAATACCTGTGTAAGAAGGTGAAGCCTGGAAAACTCACAAAATATGAGAAAGCGGGGAACCAGAACAGGTCCAGAGTCTGGCAAACAAGGTAAAGTGGAAAAGGAAGGTTAGTCAGCTGGATAGAACACAGGGTTTCTAAACCCAGGGTTATCTGGGTAGGAAAAAAAAAAAAAACATAGAAACCCTGGTCCTGGAATCCACTTCCTTATCTAAGTGGACTGTAAGAGTTGAGTCTGAGATGGGTTGTTACATCCTACAATTTTTGTTTCAAAAAACTCATAGATGAGGTTTTACTTCCCCAAGTGCTAACTTGCAAGGAACTGAAAAGAAAATTCTAGGGATAAATTCTAAGGAAAAGTTGAAACAAAATGTTAGGCATAACATCAAAATAAGCCAAAATCGGAGCAGTTAAAGAAGGAGAATTCAAAAACTAAGCCAAAGAGAAATGAGACAAAAAAAAATATTTTGAGTTGAGGACAGTAAAATATAAAACAGTTACATTCTGTGCCAGTGAGAATAGAGAAACTGTGGATTTTTCTGGAATGTCTCAGTTCCTGATGTTACCGGGGGGCAGCCCTGACAGTGTGAAAGTGGGTCCCAGAGGCATCCCGACCTATCCGGCATGGTAGACCAACAGACATGTTGGTTTCACTGTGCAAGGAGCATTTCCTCTCTCAGTCACAGAAAAGCCAGACTTTATTTTTAAACCCAGCTGGTATGTTAGACCTACCCCCACACTGTTTTCATGGCTGTTCCCTGTTCCTAGGATTAGAGCTGACCATCCTGCCTCAGAAAGTGGGAATGAGCTTAGAACAAGGTAGTGCATGGCAATCAATCACAATGATCACAATTTAAGACAGAATTACTGATTTGGGTAAGAATTTCTAGTACTCCTAGAATTTTTTTCATATTCCATGGAGATTTTCTGCCTGTTCTAGAATATATATTTCTGTATGTTCTAGAATGTATATAATTTTACTTATGTATCAGAGACAAAATAAAAAGCCCATATGGTGTTATGGATTTGACACAATATATCAGTGTATCTCAAAATGTGTTCAGTGGAATATTGCTACTATGAGACATTAACAGATATAATGAACAAAAAGGATTCTATGATCAAAATTTAGGGTGAGTAGGGGAAATAAGGAGATTGAATAGAGAAGGAACACACAGATAAATGCAACAGTAATAAGTTTTAGTTATTAACTGGGGAATTATTCATGGCTGTTTATTTTACTTTTTACATTTTATATTACACATACGTATTATGATTTTCCTCTGTGTATTAAATATTACATATCAAAATTGTAATTAAAAAAATCATTACCTGGCCCAAAATAGTTAAGCCAAGTTGGGTCTCAAAGTAACAAGGCAGCCTACAGTACATTTAGGCGGTTGCTGATGACCAGTATCCAGAAGGATGTTAAAAGCACAGAAGCTCATGAATAGCCTGAAGGCTTGTAGGACTTAAAAATACCTAAAACTGAATTTTCTGCCATTTTCAGGGATGGAGGAATCAAAGACAGACTTAGGATTATTTTAATGAAGTTAAGAAAAGTGGTATGTCACTAACCTGGATTCATAAGCCAATATTCATATTTGATATGTTTTGCTTTTCAAAATAGTCAACTACTATACACCAAATCCAATACCCAGTAATACAAGGTATTGAATTTGACAAAAAAAATCCTAAGATATGTGCTCTTTCTGCATATTAACTTCTGTATCACCATGGTGTATTACAATAATATAAATTACTGTTTTAAATCACTGAACCTCTTCTTTTTGTAAAATGGAGTTCAGCCACAAAATGCTGTTATTCTGAGACACCAGTTGTTTATTCAAAAGATGAGAAACCACAACAGAACTAATTCACAAATATAGTAAGGAAGCCTTTATAGTTATTATAAGCATCAAAACTCCCAAACATGTCTCTTTTTATTGAGATATAATTGACATATACTATTATATTGGTTTTAGGTGTACAACATAATAATTCAATATATGATACATATTGTGAAATAATCACGACAATTAGTATGGTTAATTTTCCTTATCACATATATTTACAATTTTTTTCTTTTGCTGAGAATTTTTAAGATCTACTCTCATAGCAACTTCCAACATGGACAGGACCTGAGGGTGTTAAGATAAGTAAAATCAGTCAGGCAGAGAAAGACAAGTACCATATCATCTCACTTATATGTGGTATCTAAAAAAAAGTCTTTATCATTCATTAAGTAGAAATACTCAGTATTCAAGCTCCATGATGCAGTGGTTCTTAAAGTGTGGTTCTCCAGACCAGCAACATCAGCATCACCTAGGAAATTGTCAGAAATAGACATTCTTAGGCTTCACCCAGACCTACTGAGTCTGAAAATCTAAAGGTGGGGTCCAGGAATCTGTGTTTTATCAAACCCTCCATGTAATTCAGTTACTCATAAAGTTTGAGTCCCACTGCCCTAGAATAACTGAGAGATCCACACACAAAGAATAATCATTTTCTGGTTATTTAGCCAAGGCATTTCATAGTTTTTATACATCTTTATGCTTTTAAAGTTTCTTAATTAAGAGTTTGTCCAGATGACACAACCTAACAATGACCCTTCAAGTCTTGCCTATCCCTGTTCCATTCACCAAACGTAAGACTGTGAGAAGTGAGCCTCTCAGGAACCACTGAGAAGTGTTCTGCAGAGAAGGGTAAATTCTGAAACAAATTTAACAGTAAATCAAGTGCTTGGGTGATTTTCCCAAAGCCTCAGAACCCTTCTGGGTGGAAGAAAAAAGATTTTATTTCTGTGTTTCTACAAGAGGCTCATATGAGTGTGGAATTTTTTAATTGTTAACGTTCGAGGTTGATGACAGGTGGGAGCACTGGGGTCTTTGGGGAACAAAGATGAGACCAGCACAACATGGTAAAACCTCCTCTCAAAAATGTTAAAGATTATCCAAAGCAAATATGGATATTCAGGTTTTTCCATGTGTAAGGAAATCTCTTTCCCTCAGGGGCTCTGGCTTCACAGAATAATTTATATAGGAAATCAGGGATTCTATGGGAAAAGGATACAGATAGTTTAAGCTAGAGAAAGAATATGGATAAAAAAATTTTGCCAAGAAAATTCAGCTTCAAGGGATCTATAAAAAGGGGACTCTTGGAACACTTGAAGAAGTATTTTAATTTTTAAGAAGTCTTCAGAAGTTCTAAAGAGCTCAGAAGTTTTAAAACCAAGATATGAGAAAGAAGCCTGTGATTTGTAAAGATGAGGTAGTCAGAAAGAAGTGCAGAATAGTAGGCAGAATCTAAATAAATGATTTGAAAATTAATTATTTATTACTTAAAATATCTCCATACTTTCAAATTTATCATTCTTGAAAATATCATTGTTGAATGTCAATGTGTGCTTGTGCTTTCCTTTCCTGCCTAACAGACAAAGATAACATAGAAATGGGCTTTATTTTCTATCACAAAACATTCAGAGAAAGGCTGTAGTCAGGTGAATCCTTGCAAACTAAAGTCCATTGTCTAAAACTAAAATGTTATAACTGAGTGATAGTTCCTGTATGATCTCAACATCAGATACATCACAGTCTTGTCAATAATAGGCCTTAAGTTCAAAGACACAAATATCACCCTCACTATTATCAGAGCTGCCATCTTCTACAACTTGAGGATGTCATTCTTCTTGCAGTTGTTTGAATAAACTTCCTGGAGCTAAACATCATCATGGCCCTGAATTATTTAGAATGTCATAAAATTATAGGACATTAGACCTAGAAGTTTAAAATTCATCTAATGTAATGCATCCATTTTGTTGATGAAGAAACTGAGACTGCTGAAGTCATAATTACATGGCAAAGTTGGAATTAAAGAACAGATTTTGTGACTCATGTCCAACGGAGACAAAGCCTATATCTCTCTCTTCCACCACAGCTTTTACTACTCTTTACCTTGCTCACTATGCTGTAGCACATTATGATGGCTAGATTCCAAGAACAAGGGTCCCTAGAGAACCAGCAGAACCTCTATAACCTTTTATAACCTAGCTTCAGAAGTCATAAAGAACCACTTCCACCAGGGACAAAAGCTTATTAGGGTTCAAGAGAAGAAAAATAGAACCACAAAACAACATAGCATCAGCAATCCTGAGAAAGAAGAACAAAGTTGGAGGAATCTAACAACTAATAACACTAATAACGCTACCTAATATCAAATTATACTGTAAGTCCATAGTAATCAAAATGGCATGGTACTGGCATAAAAACAGACACATGGATCAATGGAATAGAGTAGGCCCAGAAATAAATCCACACCTGTATAGTCAATTAATATTCAACAGAGGAAGCAAGCATATACAATGAGCTAAAGATGGTTTAATCAATAAATGGTGTTGGGAAAATTGGACAGATACATGAAAAAAATGAAACTAGACCACCTTCCTATGCCACACACAGGAATTCAAAATGGATTAAAAACTTAAATGTTAGACCCTAAACCATAAAAATCCTCGAAGAAAACATAGGAAGTAAAATCTCAGATACGGCTCATAGAAACTTTTATTGGGCATAGTTCCCCAGTCAAGGGAAACAAAAGAAAAAAATAAACAAACGAGGCTTCATCAAACTGAAAAGTTTTTGCACAGCAAAGGGAATCATGAGCAAAATAAAGGACAACCTTCAGAATGGGAGAACATATTTGCCAATACATCTGATAAGGAGTTAATATGCAAAATTTATAAAGAACCTATAAAACTAAATTCCCAAAACAAAAAACAATCCAATAAAAAAAGGGGCAAAGGACCTGAATAGGCATCTCTCCAAAGAGGACACAGAGATGGTCAATACACATATGAAAAGATGGTCGACATCATTAATCATCAGAGAAATGCAAATAAAGCCACAATGAGGTATTATCTCACACTGGTCAGAATGGCTATCATCAACAAATCAACAAACAGCAAGTGCTGCCAAGGACATGGAGAAAGGGAACACTTTTGCACTGTTGGTGGGAATACAGACTGGTGTAACCACTGTGGAAAGCAGTATGGTGATACCTCAAAAAATTAAACATGGATCTGCATTTTGACCCAGCAACCTCACTTCTGGGAATATACCGAAAGGAACCCAAAACTCTAATTCAAAAGAACATACAATCACCTCTATGTTCATTGCAGCATTATTTACAATTGCCAAGATATGGAAGCAGCCCAAGTGTCTATCAGTTGATGAGTGGATAAAACAACTATGGGGCATTTACACAATGGAATACTACTCAGCTATAAAAAAGAAGAAAATTTTATCCTTTGCAGCAGTATGGATGGACCTGAAGAACATTATGCTAAGTGAAATAAGCCAGTCAGAAAAATACAAATACAATATGATCTCAGTTATATATGGAATCTAATAAACAAACTGAATTCATAAGCAAAACAGAGACAGACTCATAGATAGAGAGCAGAATGACAGTTGGTGGGGGGCGGGGTGTGAGTTGTGGGTGGAAGTTTCAAGCCAAAAGGAAAAAGGACTTATGAACATGGACAATAGTGTGGTGATTGTGGGGGGAGGGGATAAATAGTAATGGAAAAAAAATACAATAATATAAACAAATAACCTGAGGATAAGGGGAGTGGCTACAAAAGAAGAAGGGAAACATGACCAATCTCTCGATGGAGGGAGTGTCATAGTCACATTGAAAAAAGAGCATAAGGAAAAGGAGATATTGTTGTGATCATCTTAAGAAAATTCAACCAGCCACAGATTGAATACATACATCCAATTTTGTACCCTCCTAAAATTTCACTAAAGCAATAATAAATTGATTTACCACCCAATGCATACACCCACAGACACAGGGAGAATGAAAGATGAAGCAATAGCAACAAAATTTTAGAAGCTGGAAAGCAGATGTTTAGCTGGCAGAAGACTTAACAGACCCCAGAAAACTGAATTTTAAACTAGCAACAAGGAATGCTAAAAAATTCATCAGATTTCTAACACAAAATCCCCGAAGTCTAGGATATGGTAGCATCAGAAACCATTGTAAGTGTGAGTAGAAGGAAAAAGCTAAAATAAGGAGCATTTTAAGTAGCAGTCAAATCTCTAGATCCCTTCCCAGAATCTAGACAGCCAAATGACTGCAGTGCTTGAATGCTCGCCCAGTAATGGGGAGGCAAACTCCTTTAAAGGAAAGAGCACAGGGGGCTTTGAACACCTCACAGGGGGGGCAGAGGAAACATGATAGAAAAAGAGGAGAATTAAGTATGAACACTGATGAGTAAGGGCTCTAGCCCTCCTTCCCTGGATGGCTTCCTAATAACCAGTGGCTAGGCACTCGTCTGCTAGGCAGAGGACTTTCTCAGGGAATCTGACCACTTCGAGATAATGTATTCAGAGATCATAAAACTAGAATATCCAGCTACCCAATCCTCCTGTGATGTTCATGGATGACAATCCATTCATGTCTCAGCCCTTCCATCAACATTTCCAGTCCTCTAGAAATACCAGATATCTTTGGAAAACCTGCAACATGGAAAATAGGAAAAACAGAAAAAGAAACTTGGAGGAAATATACTGTGCAAGCAGGTGAGAGCTTTAATGATATATGTATTATTAATATCCACCGAGATATAAGAGAAAATACTGCAACTGTGGAGAAAAAGAAAAGGGATGTTCTGAACCAATAAAGCTCTTACATACTAAAAATATGATACAAAATGAGGCTTACCTGAACGCTCTCTAAAAAAAAAAGTAGAACAAAATGCTAAGTAGATGGCAATGACTGTCAGGTTATTTGACTCGAAAGGAAATAATGCATTTGATCTGGTAAACTAAGAAACATAGATTTAATGAAATTATTTCAAATTAAAGCATAATAGAAATAAAAATTTTTCTGAACACCAATTAAAAAGGCAAGAATTCAAAGAAAATGTTTATTTCATATGACATAACAAAAATAAGAACAGTAGCAAGAAATAATTTTAAATTAAAAACAAAAATAACAAGAAAATACAGAAGGTCCAATATTTAAAAAAATTATACATTACAGAAATGGGAAACTAAATAAAGGGAGAAGAAACTGATGAGTAAAATAATTTTTAAAAAATTTCCAAAACTCTAGGAACATAAGTTTTCAGACTGAAAGATCCATTACATGTTCAGTGTAATAGATGCAAACAGACCTGTGTCACAGCACATCATTGTGATACTTCACAGTACTCAGGACAACAAGAAGATTCAGCAACTTTCCAGACAGAGAGAGAGAGAGAAACCCTAAAGAGGAATAGAAATTAAAATGCTTCAGGTTTTTGTCAGCAGCAACACTTAAACTGCGAGCATTGAAAGCCAAAGAGAAGTACTTTCAGATTTCTGATGGAAAATTGGTAGAGAATTGTATGTCAAGACAAACTATCAATAAGATAGAATAAAGGTCAAGACAATTTCACACATGACAAAACCTCAAAAGTTGTACTTTCCTACATCCTTTTTCAAAAAGCTCCTAGGTAGCTATGCTCCACCAAATTAAAGTTGAAAAGGAAACAAACAAAAAATAAATGCACAGGAAACAAGGAATAAAAAGTCAGGTCCCCAGGATGGAAGTGACTCAAATTCTCTGGCAGCAGATAGCCAGGCATAGAGGGTGACCAGTCCAGACTGGAGCAGGTCAGAGGTTTCAAGGAAATGCTTCTGGAATGCTAAATCGATAGAATGCTTGATGCACAAGAAAATTTGTGAGTGACAATATTATACATGGATATAAAGCCTAGAAAAACTAGATAATTTTTTGCTTCATAGAAAAATCAAAACGTTCCAGAAATGAAAAGTAATAAAGTTTATTAAACAGATCAGCTGTAACAAGCATTTACATGGTCATAATAATGTAAACAATGAATATTATCTATTCAAAATTAACACACAACTGTAGTGGGAGACTGGAGAGAGGGGAAGGGTGAGCCTTCCCTCACCTCTACCAAGGTGAGGGAAGAGGAATGATCACACCCTAGCATATTCAGAAACGTGAGCATTAAGGCACATTTCCAAAGTGGCTTTACCATATGACAAGGAACTGCGACCAGAACTTTGCTTCCTGAGTTCTCTATTATCTGAATCTGTGTTATTCCAGTAGGAATCATCTCTTTAAAAACCAAAGACATGAAGTGCTTCCTGAAATCGCACCCGCCAGGCTGTGGGTCCACTGTCACCACCATGTCATAACCTCCAGGGAGTTCAACTAGGGGCACTCCCACCAGCTTTGGAGGAGGTCAAGAAACAGCTTCTGTCCTAATATGACCCTAAGCAGAAAGTGAACTCTGCAGCTGGATCAAGGTACTCACAGGCCTGTCTACTGGTTCCAACTCCTAGAAGAGTGGGAAGGATGGAATTATCCTGTGCACACTCACGAATAAGCTGCAGTTGGGCTCAGCCCCCGAGACAGACTGCTCTATGTAAAACTGGCACCAGTGAGAAAAACTCTCCAACTTCATCAAGGCCATGGACAGCTATGGCATGGACTCCATGGACCTGTTCGAAGCCAATGACTTGTTTCTGAATGGAAACTTGACACAGGTGCAGGTGTCTCTTCTGGCTCTAGCAAGGAGGGCCAAGACAAAGGCGCTGCTTGGTGGCATGGTTGTCGGCATCAAATACTCGGAGAAGCAGGAGTGGAATGTCAATGATGCCACCATGAACAGGGACCAGTGTGTCATTGGGCTCCAGATGGGTACCAACAAGTGCATCAGCCAGTCAGGCATGATGGCATGTGGCATGAGAAGGCGCCTGTACCACCCCAAGGACCATATCCTGTCACCCATGGGCCACTCAACCATCAACCTGCAAATGGGCACCAATAAGTGTGCCAGCCAGATGGGCATAACAGCTCCCTGGGCCCAACAACACATCTATGACATGAATCGGGGAACTGACAAATGTGACAACTCTCTGCAGATGGGCTGCATGCAGGACACGAACCAGAGCAGCCAGGTTTTGTCCTGGGCTGGCAGATATACGACCCCAAGTACTGCCCACAAGACCCGGTGGCCTACAGGGTTGCAGGATCAGTTGGTAACTGCCCAAGCCCAGGGAAAGCCCTGGAAGACCCTCCTACTTCCACAGAAAGGAGGCAGGCTACTATGGCCCTCCTTGCAAGGTGGGCCACATCATCACTCCATCTGGGATTTCAGGTTTTTCTGTGTTTTCACCTTGTTTTCCTATGTGTTCAAGTGCTTCCAGCTGGAGGGTCTGTGAAGGCCAGATCCAGATGCATGTAGGGTTGGGGTCCCTGTCAGGGCCCATCCAGCTAGCAACTCTCCCAACAGACTTTCAGCCATGCTATGGAGGGGAGAAGAAACCTGTGCAGGGCAAGGAAACTACCCCAGTTGCTTCTGTCCTTCTTCCTTTTCCCCTGCTGATTAGTTTCTGCTTTCTGTACCCACAAAAGTTTCAGGCAATTTTAGCAAAACAAAAGTAATTTTTTCCCCAGGGGAATGAGGTGGGGATGGTGGAAGGGGCAGTTCTTGGAAGTCCCCTGGGAGAGGGCCAGGCCACAGTCCCCAGATACTTCAGGCACCTGAGGGACAAGATTTCCTCAGGACCCTCCCAGGAGCCCGTGGAGGAAACTGAGGCCCAGACAGGATAATGGAGTTCTGAGTGGTTGAGGCAAAGCCAGACACCCCCATCCCATACGTTCCCCTCTCCCTGCCAAGTACTACACAGGGACCACCACCAGGAGGCACTCCCTGGGACCAGCCCCACCCAGGAGCCCAGGGACCAAGGGATATTGTGAAACACCCACTGTGGACCAATGGCAGTAAGAACATCTTTTTAGGGGGAAAAAAACACCATTTAAATTTGCAACTTGATTTCAAGTCAGTTCCATCATTGTATCTTATTCTTTCTCTAATTATTTCAAATAAACATTGATTGACAAGCTGCATCCCAGGCAGCCGAGAGATTAACAGCACCCATGTACGACTGGTTATGCCAGAATATATGTCTTACAATAAGATGGGTTTTTCATCAAATTATATAGTTATTTATAAGTTCTGAATTATTCTATACTCTTGAAAATAACACTTCTTGACCATTGCTTTGAGGTATTACATGGTTCCTTAATTTTTCCACTTTAATTGCAAATGCCCCTTTCCACAAAGCTATAAAAATTCTGCTTTAGCATACTTGGTGCGATCTAGTTTTTGAATGTGTTAAGATAAGCATGATATTCAATGACCAACAAATTTTATAAATAGGTATTTTCAATAACAATAAGCTAAATGTTGAATTACATGTGAACATAAAGGGCTTTTACTTGAATTTCCCTATTTTGATCAATAATTAAAAGCTTAAAACCAAATATTCTTGATATTCAGATCCTAGTGGTTCTATTAGGAAATTCCCCTAGAATATTACCTTTAAATTTTTCTTAATTTTTGCAATTTTATTGCAATTTTTCTGATTTGCCTTACCAGAGGACACCAGTGAAGTATCTCTTCATTATAAAATGAAGTATTTAAATATCAATGAAAATTAACTGTGTTTTCTTCAGATCAAATGCTATTAAAATAAATTCCCTTATAATGAAAATCTATTTTAAAAATAAGGATATTTTTAAGTTTCTAGTTGATATGTATCTTCATTAATAGCTGATATAATGGAATTAGAATCCAACTAAAAGAATTTGGTCAAATGGAATCCTCTTACACAGAAGATTCTGCCATTTGCAACAACATGCACGAATCTGAAAGGCATTATCATAAGCAAAACAAGCTAGACACAGAACAACAAACACTGCATGGTCTCACTTAAATGTGGACTCTGAAGAAGTCAAATACAGAGCAGCAGAGAGCTGAACAGCGGTCACCTGGCAGGGAGAGACGGGGGAACGGGAAGGTGTTGGTCCAAGGGAGGAAAGTTGCAGTCATGTAAGATGAGTAAATCTGGACACGTACTGTCCAGAATGATGACAACATAAAACTGTAGTTAACAGTAGAAATTTGCTGAAAGAGTAGATTTCAGGGGCTTTCATCACACAAAATATTGGTAACTATGTGAGGATATAATATGTTAAAGAGCTTGACTCTAGTAATCATTTCACTATGTGTATATATATATATATATATATGTAAAGAATAGCTAAACGGGAAAAAGAGTAGAATAATATCACTTGTCATTCATCACAGCTTCAAAGAAAACAAAAACATTTTTTGTTGAATTGTAAAATTTGCATTGCATTTCACCCAGAATGAAATTCCTCTTACTAATGCCATCTGGATGCCATTTCCATACTAGCATTCTGGTTGGGTTAAGCTCAGTGTAATCCATTTCTCTTGAACCCCCTGTGAGTAACTGTGTATTTCACGCCATGAGCAGAAGCTTCTCAGTGCCTGCATCCTGGTTGGTCTGTTTATTTAGGCATCTTATCAAAAGTGCAGAAATGATAATAACTGTGACCCACGTGAAGAAATGTCTCTTCCCCAATCTGATTTCCCTACAGAGATGAAGCAACCTCTGTGTCAAATGAATGCCATCCTCAGTTTCCAAAAGCAATTTTAATATGTTTACCATCATGGATTATGCATTTCTAAACAACAGGAAATGTGGAAATCCACTTTAGGTTGAAATATCATAAAGATGGGCATCAACTCATTTTCTCCTAAATTTCATCAGCCTATTATTGCTAAAATTTTCAACTTCTTTTTGCTTTTTTGCATCTGTATGACAGATTTATGGGAAAGATAATGTAAGACCATATAAAATATTTCACCACATTAAACTTAACTCCCTCACCATACCAGGAACTCTTGCGTTTCCTAGAACTAAAAGTCATTACCTTACACTTCTTGTGATTTATCTTGAGATTATATTTTGCACACTCCTCAAAGCATTCGGCTACTTCTAAAGGCCAATGGGGGTTGAGAGATTAATGAATACTGTATCTTCAGTCTTAAAAAAAGGACACTCACACAGATGTTAAAAACATTTTGGGTGTGAAAACTATGCCAAAAGTCTCAGTGATATCATATAAGCAGATGCTAAATAGTGAAAGGCTGTTGACTCAGCATCCTCTCTTCTGAAGGATTTGATCATAATCCAGCATGTATCTTTCAACCTGTAAATTATTAACTATAGCTAAAAAGAGGTTTAAAAGATTTCATAGTGACTCATAGTCACTCCTGATATTTGATATTTGCTTAAATAAACTCTTGGAGATTTAATGTCATCTTGTCCTTATGAAACAAGAGATCAAATTTTGATCTGAATCATCCCATTCCAAGATGTCAAGCAAAGACTGTACTGGGCCAAAACCTGGTGAATTTGAGGGAAGTGAAGGAAAAGCCTGAGTAAATACACACAGAATGAGACTTTAGCCAGTTAGATCTGATTATGGGGGAAAAAATAGGAACAGGAAATGAGAGCAAAATTGAAAGAACATTGCAAGTTATGGTACAAGAGAGATGGCCTAGACATGCTCACTGCCTATCTCTGTCTCTTTCCAGTGACATGTCTCTGTTTAAAGAGAGCTTATATACTGGCTCTAGTACATACACTACACACTAAGTAAAAAAAGAAAATGCTTGGGAAACAATATCCTTGTTAATAGATCATGTAAATTGATAATGTATGTGTGTGTGTATATATGTGTGTTTGAGTGGTGTGAGTGGTACACATGTGATTGTGTGTGTACCTGTGCGCATGCATATATATACATACACATGTATACAGATCCACCATCCAGAGCAAAATACACACTGGCTTCTGTCCTAGGACACTCACAACCCCCAAATATCTCACTGGCCTCACAGTGAGATTCTTAGCGATGAGCAGATCATAAGGAGAAGTTACCATGCCCTGATTAGAACACCTACTCATGTACTCACAAGCTGCCTATCTTAGTTCACAAGCCAAAAGAAAAACAATCTTTAGAAGTAGTTTACCCATTTGAATTACAGGTATCCAGCTTCATACTATAGGTTTGCAAAAGAAATTAAACACTGTATTTTCTTTTCTTTTTTATTTCCTTCCTCGTGATCTTATGAAGCAGTTTTCAATTTCTAGCATAATCTAGTTTAGGTTTATTCTCATATGAAAGATCTAGAAGTAATTAAAATGTAAATATTTTTATTTTATTTTGAAGCCTAATAGTTTGATAAATATTTAATTCCTTGTTTTATTATCAGGAATCAGTCCTAGTCATATTCCAGAACAAAGTGTACATTTGAAAGGTCCATAATTCTCATATGTCTGAAACTTCCCCCAGGTTGAATTTTGTAAAAAAAAAACAACAACAAAAAAAAACCCCCAAAAAACCAGACTTTTCCTTCTCACTGATTTTATTCAATTTTTAAAATCATAGATAACCTTAACTTTATAATTTTGTAAATATTTTTGAAATTGTTAACAAGTTTGTGTTAAAATTTAGAGATAATAGAGTGTTACACTTGAAAACATAGAGGTTGGTATCATATATGTGAACACATATAAGGGTCCAAGATTTGAGTTTGTTCATCAGAGAGTTTGTTTCTTTGTCTCCAAAGTTTAACCCTTTAAATAGAGTAGCTTTCAATTTACTAGAAAACTTTGTTATCCAGAATATTCTATTCCCTACCCATGCAGTCCGTCACTTATTTAACAAATAATAACAATAATATTAGCAAACATTACCTACCTGTGGGTAATATTAGCAAATATTAGTCTATCTGTGGTAGAGTTGTAATTCCTGTAACCTTTGCAACCTCCTGTTATGCCTGTGAAAATGTTACATTTCATGGCAAAAGAGACTTTGCAGATATAATTAAAGTTACTAATCATCTGATCTTAAAATAGGGAGATTATCCTGGATTACCTGGGTAGGCCCAAAGTAATCACGTGAGCCCTTGAAAGCAGAAGACAAAGGCAAATAGTCAGTCAAAGATATGTGGCAAAAGAAGTCAGAAAGAGTCAAAGCTAGGGACAGATTTAAAATGCCATTGTTGGCTTAAAAATGAAGGGGCCCAAATCTGAAGGAACAGAGACCTCAGTCCTACAACCATAAGGAACTAAATGTTGCCACTCACCAGAATAAAGCTGGAAGCAGATTCTCCTTCAGAGCCTCAAATTAGAGACTAGACTGGCCAATACCTTTATTTCAACCTTGTCATACCCTCAGCGGAGAACCCAGTGGAGCTAATCCAGACTCCAATCTACAGAACTAATAAATGGGTGTTGGTTTAAGTCACTGAAGCGTGTGCTAATTTGTTACAGCCACAATAGGGAACTAATACTCTACCATAGAGCACTTACCAGGAACCAGGCACTAAGTACTTTGTGCATATAAATTCATTAAACCTTCACAGAAAAAACCCTTATAAGGGTTTTTAGTGCCATTGTAATGGCACTATACCCTCATAATGCTATTTTTTAAGCAAGGAGATTAAGACACGGAGATTATCAGTAAACTGGGACACAGTAGGAAGGAGCAGGCCAGGTGTGAACCCAGTCTGAGTCCAAACACTGTAATATTAAAACCACCTCTGAGCTACATGGAAGTGAGGTTAGGCTTAAACTAATATATGAGTTCAGCTTAAAAATGGAGAGGGAGAGAATGTGAGAGAGATAGAGGATTATATGGGGAAAAGAATGAAGGAGAAGACTATTAAAAGCAAAACAGGTGGCTGTCAAAAAATTGGAGAAAAAAATCAGAATTCCAACTGCTTTTATCTATCATCAGTCACCAAAACAAAATATTTCAGAATGACTCATTTGTGAAATTGTGGTTAACATCCCATGAATTTGTTTTTTTTTTATTTTTTGTTGTATTGTTTCCATTACCATTTAATCCTCTTATATCCCCCTTCTCCCCTGCAATCACCACACTGTTGTCCATGTCTATGAGTCCTTTTTCCTTTTTGCTCAACTATTTTTAATATGGTTTTGGGATCTACAGATGCACTTCCCTGCAATAAGTGCACAGAGCACTTGCTTCCATGGTACTGTCATATCTGTCCACTTGCTGGATCCTTCAGTGGATTCAAAGCTTCTTAATGAAAGAGGCTGACTTCCACATTCCTATCATTAACACCTTCCCATACCCCCAAATGGATGCTGTGTTTAAAGGGTAAATAGAAAAAAAAGGAATTAATGTTTCCATAACCGCTAAGCATTATGTTTTTAAAAAGTAAGCTTTATTATACTATTTCTCAAATGACATTTTTCCAAATTACTTTAATTCATAGAGCTGGGAAGCCAGTTACCAAGCACATTTCCTCCAAAGACTTCTGACACACATGACCCATCCTAGTAGGAAGGACTCTCAACACTTCTCTTTGATGCCTGTACTTTCCCATGGCTCATGCTAATTTAGTCCTGAGTTCCATACCCACAAAAGTTCAGTCCACAAATAGCCCAGCTTCATCAAGGCAAGGGTAGACTGCGCTGAATCACTCCACAAGTTTTCCCAGGTGGCTCTTCACATTTGGATGAGACCTGAATGTGCCTCACGCCTTTCCCTACAACAAGCAGCTACAAAGTTTTTTTAAACATTTTATTTAAGTCACGAGACTTGCTTTTAAATACCATTATTGCTGCTGTTGGCAGGAAGCCCTTTGGTGTAGACAATTGCTCATATCTTCTCAGAATCAATCCTTCGTCTTTATCTATTTTATGATTGATTTGGCCAAAAAGCCCATTTAGTTTTTTCTGTACAATGGCTCTAGTAGCGCTTAGTTGTCTTTAACTTCATTTAAAACAATGTTGGTAGATTGTATTGTGACAGCTGTCATATTTGCATGCATTAAAAAATGATCAAAATTGGTGAATTTTTGTGCAGCCATTTTAATATTGAAGATGTAAGAAAACAAATAACAGTTTCAGCATATTATGCTTTACTATTTCAAAAAAGGTAAAAATTCAACTGAAATGCAAAAGAAAGATTTGTGCAGTGTGTGGAGAAGGTGCTAGGACTGATGGAACATGTCAAAAGAGGTTTGCGACGTTTCTTGGTCCTATTGACATTTTGGCCAAGTAATTCTTTGCTGTGGGGGCTGTCTTACACATTGGAAGATGCTTAGCAGTACCCCTGGCCTCTATGTACTAGAAGCCGATAGCAGGAGATAGGGACATATTCAAAACATCCAAATCAATAAAGTTATTGGTGAAAATGAAAAATGTATCTTTCTGTTTTATGGAAAAAACTAAATGAATTTTTTGGCCTACCCAATACATATTCAGCATTTCTAATTGTCAGGGACATTGTAAGGAATACCTGAGATAATGTATGTAAAAATATTTTATAAAATTTAAAGTGCTGAAATAAAAGTATTATTTCTCTCTCCGAGGGGTTTCTGGATTTTTACTTTTAGCTAGATTCCACTGATATATAGAAAATAGAAATGGACCTATCTGTGGCATTTACTTTCTGTATTTAAAATACTGATTTACTGGTTTATGATTGTAATTTCTTAATGGTTTACCCACTGCCCCCTTCTGGATTTGGTTCAGCTAAATCATGAACTCTTAAACAGCCCTTTTTGACATAATTTCTTCATCTGATCTAAAATCCTTTTCTCATCTTCAGGTTGGTAAAACATTTCACTAGTCTTTGTCTTGTTAAATGAAGTCTCTGGATTTACAACTGGACCTAATTTTGCAGTTTACCCAAATCCTTTTGTCTTTCTTTTTTGAACTTCATTCACACTATTTTGATTTGATGGTCTGTAATATATTCTTATTGATTCTCATTATAAAAAGTGATACTTATATCCAAAGAGATTCCAATTCAATTTTATTATTTTCATTTATTTGTTTGTTTATTTATTAATTTACTTATTTTATTGTTGTTCCAGTACAGTAGTCTCCATTTTCACCCTACCACACCCTACCCATCCCCACCTCCTACCCTCGAACCTACAGCTTTGGCTTTGTCCACGTGTCCTTCATACATGTAATACTTTTCCCATGGAACATTACAAATTCTGCCTCCTCATACTCAGAGATGTTCCTAAGTTCAAGGTAAACACAGCAATATTTCCTTAAATGATGTTCATGATATTTCCTTGCCTGAAAAGTCTTGTACTTTTTACAGTAATGCCAGTAACAATGAAAAATAAACCCTGAAATATCAGTGGTCTAATGAAATAGTAATCAATTTCTCCCCTGAATTCAGTCCAGTTATTCCTGATGAGCAAGCAGCTTTTCCTTACGTGTGAGTCAGAGACCTGTGTTCCATCCCTGTTGGGAATGTGTCATCTCTGAAGTGTTTTGCACCCAGCCAGTAGAAAGGCGATGACACATACTTCTCTGCTCTATCCCATTAGCAAGAACCAGGCAAAGGCCTCATCTACAAGCCGGAGGAGCTGGGAAATATAGTCTCCACCTATGCAGCTGCTTCCAGGGATAATTCCACTTTGGAGGGAACTTGGGGACTGGTCGGCATTGGAATGATTGAGTGAATTAGAAAACCAGAGACTAATGTGGCCTTAAGGATCAAAAAGCAGGCACCAGAGCAAGTTTCCTCCCTAAGTGGAGAAGAGGGATTAGAGGAGAGGACTTGCGAAAAATACATAAATATAGTCCAGAGACAGAACAGGGCAGTCCTAAATTGTGGCTTAGATACAAAAAGAAACTATACAGCCAAGTAAAATTAATCAAGTGAGCCAAATTCCTTAGCATGGAAGAGACTCGCACAGGTTCCGTCTAGATACTGATGAGCTGGCTAGCACATGCACAACCTAGAGCAGGCTGAGAAGCTGCCTTGTGGGGCTGGCAGTCACGCTACACATAAATGATTACAGACAAAGAGAGTAGTTGTTTAACTTTGTAATAACAGCCCGGACTTAAATAATCGACTTTCTTCACATTCACCTGAATAGCAACAGAGCGTCACCAAAGGCAGTCAGCCTACACCAGGGACAACCATACAATGTTGTCTTTCTATTTTTCTGTGGTGCAGTCAGCTGTGCTGAGGTAGCAAGACACTTTCACCTGCAAATTTTCCTCCTTAAGCCATGATTGTGTGTGTACACAGGGAATTCCACCCCTAAGAGGTAGCATTCACTTTGCAGCCTCTTCAGGCTTGTGGGTCTGAGTGTAATCTCTTTAGCACAGAAGTGCAAGATTGACCCAGACCATGACTCCTCTATTGTGTTATCAGAAGATGCTGCCCAGAGATCTCACAATGATCCAAAGTGAATCAGTAGATAAGTTTGTAGAGATACTCAGGCATGAAATCAGAGAAATATTTGTCAAAAAGTGCAGATATCCTTTATAAATGGGAAGCTATAAATGTGACCCACAATACACAATGGTAGGGACATTGTGAAAAGATGAGTTAAGGCAGAAAAGGAGGCAGAAATGTGGTTGGATAAAATTTAATATAGGAAAAAGCAAGGTAATACATTTAACAATAAATAATTTAAATTATAAGTACAAAGCAAAAAGTTCTGAGTTAATAGTTAAGATCAAGAAAAAGGACTAAGGATGGGTGGAAATTATTTGTATTAGGTTGCCATGATTTTAAAAGTGAACCAAACATTAGGAGTAATTGGGTAATTTTAGTATGTAAGGGTGAAAAATCAAGTAATTATTATTTTCCTCACATAAAATGACGGTGCGCCCACACCTGAATGGCCAGTACAGCTGTGGCAGCCGTTGGAGCGTGCTGCCCGGGGATCTAACAGGGACTCACACTTCTGCAGTCTACTCACCTCCTGTCATCTCTGAATGTCCAACACACCATCAGTGTCGGTTCCCAAAATAACACTACTTGGAATCTTTTATCTTGGAAGGACTGAGAGTTTTTCCTCAGGGAAAAATACCTATTCCATGTATGAGTTTGCATTTCCTGCCCAAAGATTCTCAGCTAGCACCTCTGTCCAGGTACTGACAGAATCCAAACCACAGGCATGGGACCCCACACATAGCATGGGTAACCTGACCCTGATCAGTGGATCTGTGCAACATAAGGGGTGGATTGGGAAAGCCACGAGAGTGAGCTGCTCACATCTCCCTTCCAGAGAGCCTCCTCTGAGGGGTATATTTAGGAACGGCCTCAGCTGCTACCCATTTGGGATCCACCACAGCATTCACACTTAGCCATGCTCTCCCTGGACACCTGCCAGCCCAGCATCTGTGGGATGCCAGAGTTGGACCGTTCCTACACCATGGGAACTTCTGTAATGTTCTGCTTTTGCTCTGAGACCATACATTGACCTGAGTGAGTCTTCTTCCCAACTACACTGCAATGGGCAGTTTTTCCTATCAAATCCTGTTTCTTTCTCCCTTTCTGCCTTCACAAGTGTCAGACCTGCATCATGGTCTGAAGCACTCCTTACCTTCTTCTGCTCCCTCTCTCCTTTTATTCATCATAGGCATTTCCCCCAATCAATCTCTTACACATCTAACTATCTGTGGACTTCTGTTTAACAGAGGAGCTGAACTACACCATAGAAGTCCATTTCAATAATTTTGTAGATCCAAGAAGGACAACTGAAAGGAGCAAGAGTCATAGAGACTAAACTAGTAAGATGCGAAGATATGAAGACCACACAGCCTGAGAGTTGATGAGATTGAGAGCTACAAATTCATGTGAGGTGTTGATAAAATTCCTAAACACAAGTAGCCTTGGCTGCAAAATTATCTGGATCACCACAGTGGGTCAGAGAAACAGAATGAAGGAAGGGACAGAAAGGTGGAAATAGGGTAAGACTAGAACAGGTCTTACAGAGAAGTCCTTCAAAGGCAAGTAACCAACCCCATGCTGATATTTTGTGAATTAAAAAAAGTTATAGAAATAATAAGTATTATACTTACATAAATTATAAACTTAGCAAATAATAATGATAAAATATAATGATCCCCCCCAAGTTTGGCAAGTTAACAAATGGCTACAAATTGCTAATAGGAAAGCCTGTGCTATTCTCCATGCCATGATTTTAAGAGTGTTGTTGGCAAGATAGTGCTGTCCAAAGTAGACCATGCAGCCCGTCTGGTGAGTCAATTCCCATTTACGTCCTTAATATAAACTTTGTGATCTTCAGTGACATCTATTTTGAGGTCCATTATGACAAAAAATATCTTTATTTCCTGTTAAAAACATGCATATGGATAAGATTATACTATCACCTTGTTGGTGAATTATTTAAGGCCTTAGCCTAAAGCATCAGCATTATAATGGACAATTTTGCATTGAGAATGAACTTAAATCGTGAGTTTGTTTTACACAGACCAAAAAAGAGCCTTCAGGTAATAATTGTCGTTTGCTCCAGACTTAGTCTAAATTTGAATCCATGATTTAAGTTGACATTGTAGAATATTTTGTAATACATTTAAATAATATCAAACTTAACCAAGGGCTCCATTTGTTTTGCTTTCCCTTTTGCACAAGCTAAACTTAATTTTGTAGTAGTTTTAAGTATTTGGGAATCATGAATCATTTACTTAAATCAGCTTCAATTTCATTACCTTTCCATAATCTGAATACATAATTGTTCCAGTTTATTTTTAACTTAGAAGGAAATTCATAGGACAAGTTTGGCACATCTTCACTTGTTCTTAGTTGTTTATATGGTCAGACTCAGTTATTAAGGCTTAGATCCTATTTATGTTCATAGCTCTGGCCTGCGGCCTGCTTCTGCACCTCTACCTAATTCTGTGGGGGCATCAAGAGAGGCATTATATTCTCTGATATGATGCAAAACCACTGAGCTCATCCAAAGTGTCGAACTCCAGGGGTGATCCTTGCTTCTTCCTTCTCAATGTGTAAAAATAAACATTCTGGCCTCCGGTTTCTCTGACTGCACCAGCCACAAGTTGTCAGATGAATCCTTTGTTCCTAAACACTCTTAATGGCTGGAAATAACAGTTTTTGCCTCATCTTGCAAAGGCAGTTTGTTTTATCCAAACTATTTCTAACAATTCTAAATCTGAAGATATGATTTTAAGTTTCTGAGTTCTGAGTCGCAGGAAGTTACTTATGGGTTTGTTTGTTTGTTTTTTAAAATAAAAAATGTCAGAGGCAAGAGCTAGATCTTCGTTTGCCAGACAGTCCTTGAGGAGATTTTCTGAATGAGAATTCTTAGGTAAATATTGCAATTTTTTCTACTTATTTTTAAAAATTGAATGTGTACATTTTTTATTCCCATTTCCTCCTCCCCCCCCCGTTTGGCAAACACAAGCTTGTTCTCTATGAGTATGTTTTTGTTTTATTTTGTTTATTTATTTACTTGGTGTTTTTCTTTAGAGTTCACAAATAGCTAAGATCATACAGTATTTTTTTCTCTGTCTGATATATTTCACTTAGCATAATTCTTCCAGGTCCATCCATGTTGTTGCAAATGGCAAGGTTTCATTCTTTTTTATTGCTGAATAATATTCCATTATATACATATACCACATATTCTTTATCCATTCATCTATTGATAAACATCATAAGTGTGAGCACATCTTTTCAAATTAGTGGGGGTTTTTCCCCCTTTGGATAAATACCCAAAAGTGTGAATGCTGGTTGATTTGGTAGTTCATATTTTTAATTTTTGTTAAAACCTCCATACTATTTTCTATAGTGGCTGCATTAATTTATAATCCCACCGATGATTTAAGAGGGTTCACTTTTCTCTACATCCTCACCAACACTTGTTTATTCATTTACTGGAGAAGGCTGTTCTGGCAGGTGTGAGATGGTATCTCACTGTGGTTTTAATTTGCATTTCCCTGAGGATTAGTGATGTTGAACATCTTCCCATATATTTGTTGGCCATCTGTATGTCCTCTTGGGAGAAATTTCTCTCCAGGTCCTCTGACATTTTTAACAGGATTTTTGGGAGAACTGTTGTTATATTGTGTGAGTTCTTTACATATTTTGGATATTAAACCTTATCAGATGTATCACCACAAATCTCTTCAATTCAATACATTGTGTTTTTGTTTTGTCAATGGTTTCCTTTGTTGTGCAAACTTTTTAGTTTGATGTAGTCTGTAGGGTAAGTGGAGGCAGTCTGGTTTCCTCACCCAGGTGTTTGGGTAGCTAAGGGAAGCAGTGTTCCCATAGCCTTGGAGGGGCCTGATAACTAGTGTTCTCATAGCCTTGAGACTGGGTCTGATAAACTGCTCTCATAACATGAAGAGGGCTCACATGCCCAGAATTATGTTATGTTATGTAATGTTCTGGCATCTTGCTGGCTTTGTTACCCTCTAGTACTGAAACAGATAGAGACTCCCTGCTGAGGGTGATGATGATGAGAGGCACACAAGGGACATGCTGAGTGCCACACTGGGGGGCAGGGGCCACAACATGAGGCATGCAGACAGACACACAGCTTGCAGTGTGTGTGGCTTGCCCACCCATGTAAAGGCATGCCAGGCATCCCAACAGCTCCATGAATATTTTTCCATCTGCACCAATACCATGGACCTGCCTGGCCTTGAAGGGTGGCAACACATAGTCCCATTTTTTTGTTGTTTGTTTCCCTTACTTGAGGGGATAGCTCAGAAAAGATATTGGTAAGAGCAATGTCCAAGAGTTTACTGCCTGTGTTTTACTCCAGGAGTTTTATGGTTTCAAGTTTAACATTTAAGTCTTTAATTCATTTTGAGTTTATTTTTATATGATGGAAACAAGTGGTTCAATTTTATTTGTTTTATGTATCTGTCCAGGCTTGCCAACACCACTTATTAGACAGTCTTTACCCCATTGTATATACCCTTGCCTCCTTTGTCATAGATTAGTTCACTATTTACATTGGTATTTATTTCTGGGCTCTCTATTCTATTCTGTTTATCTATACATCTGTTTTTATACTAGTACTATATTGGTTTGATTATTGTAGCTTTGTAGCATACTTTTATATCAGGGTATGTGATACCTCCCACTTTATTATTTCTCACAATTTCATTGACTATTCAGGGTCTTTAATGGTTCCATGTAAATTTTAGGATCCGTTGCTCTAATTCTGAGGAGAATGCCTTTGGTATTTTGATAGATATTGCATTACATCTGTATATTACTTTAGGTAGTAAGAATATTTTAACTATTAACCCTTCCAATCCATGAGCAAGGCATATCCTTCCATTTACTTGTATTCTTGTTCAATTTCTTTCTTCAATGTCCTACAGTTTTCCAAGTATAGATCTTTCACCTCTGTAGTCAAATTTATTACTAGGTATTTTATACTCACTCTTTGATTCAATTGTAAAGGGGATTGTTTTCTTAATTTCTTCTTCAGATTGTTCATTGTTGGTATATAGGAATACAACAGATTTCTGTATATTGATGCTGTATTGCAACTTTGCCAAAGTCATTTAGTAGTTCTAATATTTTTTGGTTCCATCTTTAGGGTTTTCTATGTATTGTGTCACCTTCAAATAATGAGAGTTCTACTTCTTCCTTTCCAATTTGGATGCTATTTGTTTGTTTATTGTCTGATTGCTATGGCTAGTACTATGTTGAATAGAAGTAGTGTAGTGGGCATCTTTGTTTTGTTCCAGATCTTAGAGGAAAGACATTCAGCTTTTCACCATTGAGTATATTTGTTGTGGGTTTGCTATATGAGGTCTTTATTATATTGAGATATGTTTTTTATACCACTTTGTTGAGAGTTTTTATCATAAAAGGATGTTGAATTTTGTAAGATGCTTTTTCTGCTTTTATTGAGATAATCATATGGTTTTTTAAAGATTTTATTCATTTATCTTTAGACAGAGAGGAAAGGAGGGAAGAAGATAGAGAAGTATCAATGTGTGGTTGCCTACTGAGCACCTGGCCCACAACCCAGGTGCATGATTTGATTGGGAATTGAACCGGCAACCCTTTGGTTCACAGGCTGGCACTCAATCCACTAAGCCACACCAGCCAGGGCTGATCATATGGTTTTATCCTTTATTTTGTTCATGTGATGTGTCTTGTTTGATTTATGGATGTTGAACCATCTTTGCATCCTTAGCATGAATCCCACTTAGTCATGGTAATTGGTCTGTTAACATTTTGAATTTCTTCCTGGTTCAGCCTTGGAAGTTTATAACTCCTAGAAATTTATCCATTTCTTTTGGATTGTTGCATTTGTTAGCATGTAAATTATTCATATTACTCTTCAATGAGTCTTTGTATTTCTGTGGTGTTGGCTATAACTTCTTTCATTTATAATTTTATTTGGGCTCTCTCTTTTGTTCTTAATGAGTTTGGCTAAAAGTTTATTTTATTTTTTTTTCAAAGAACTAGTTGTTTCATTGATTTTTTAAATTTCTATTCATTTATTTTTGTTCCAATCTTAACTATTTCCTTTTGTCTGTTTACTTTAGGTTTTATTTTTCTTCTTTTCCTAATGTCTTTAGTTTTACAGTTAGTATTTATTTGAGATTTTTCTTGTGTCTTAATATAGACCTGTATATAACCATGAACCTCCCTCTTAGAACTGCTTTTGCTGCATCCCATCATGTTTTCGGTTTTTGTTTTTCCATTTTCAAGGACTCTGTAGCAGTGGCCTGACAAGCTGGAGAAGCTCCAGCTGGGGAGAGCCCAGGTGCATGTAATTATACCTTCTTGATCCTACCTGCTCCCTTTGTTCAGGCCGAAATTGGCTCAGGCAGTATGTCCAGGAACACAAGGTGGAAACCTTGCAGGCAGACCAGGCACCTGGGTAGAGCTTCTCCCTATGGAGGTGGAGGGGGAAGTAAAGAATGGCACTCACTAGCCCCTCCAACCCTGGAGAACTCCCACAGTCCCTGGAGAGCTCTTTGGCTGGCTAGTCTTCTTGATGCAGTCTCTCTCGGGTTTGTTGTACTGAAGGTGGTCCCATGTAGGTGAAACCTTTATTCAGGCTTTATGTGCTGGGTAGTTTTGGAAAGTCACTTGGAGCCAAGCAGTCACAGCACCTGGGACACAAGCCTGCCCACCACAGTAGCTCTCTGCAGGGAGACTGGGTGGGTGTGGTGATGCCCTGTGGTTCCTGCTTGTTCGTTTTGTTCAGCGGCAAAAGGCTCTAGTCAATGCAGCTGTGAATAGCTGAGGTGATATAGCAGGCAGGCAGCCACCTGAACAGAGCTCCCATCCACCCCAGGGGATGACAACAATGGTGCTCAAGGCTCCTCTAGCTCTGGTCCAGTCCTGCAGCCCCCACAGGACTCCCTCCCTTTCCCAGGTCTTTCTCTTGTTTGTTTGTCAGAAGCTGTTAATTCAGTGTTCAGCTGTCTCGCAGAAGTAATTGCTACCTATTTACATATATATTTGATATCGCTCATGAGGAAGGAAGAGTTTAGTGTCCTCCTACACCACAGCCATCCTGCACCTCCAAGTATTGGAAATGTAACATTATTTTGTATCAGTTAATTAACTAGGATATTTTTCTTTACCGTCTCTACTATCTAGATACTGGAATATACAAAAGAAGTAGCACTTAATTCCTATTTGAGACTTTAAGGTCTCAGGGGAAAGATAAAATGAATACCCATGAAATATATATATAGAATGGGTAAGGGTGAACTGCCCAGTACTGAGTTTAAGGGTAACAGGTGTTTGGTACAAAAGTGAGATCAGTGAAGATCAACATAATAAAAGAATGCTTTATGGAGGAAGCGCTGTTTGAACTGAGGCTTACAGGGTGAAGAGCCGGGGCTGTGGGGAGCTGGAGGCTCAGAGAAGCACGATAGCTTACCTGACTAAGCCTTATTTTCTCGTCTCTGCAGTGGTGTTATTAATATAATAGCACCTACTTTATTTTGTTTTAGAGAATGACAACATATATGTAAAGTGCTTAGCCATTAAAGTTATCTATGATTATTAGGCAGAGAGGTGGGAACACATTCAGGAAAGAAAGAGAGTAAGTTAAAGAACAAGGATGGAAAGGAGCTGATATGCAGGTCTGTTAGGCCAAATGGCAGAGAGAGGGGAGTCTAATGAGAATAAACCAAATAGATGAAGTAGCACCGTGTCAAAGGGAGCTTAGAAGTTTGCTATGCATGTTCATACGTTCATTCAGAAAATACATAGTATCTACTATGGACAAGGTGTTGTGCGAGGTCCTGGGGATTCCATGGTGAATACACTAATATTCCTGCCCTCGTGGGCATCAGTCCTTCAAGGAATGCAAACCTTAAGAAATTACAAGAGGGAAAGGGGAAGTACAAAAGTTTGGAAAGTTTTTCGTACTATTCTGGATTTCATAAAAGTTTATTATATTAGAAAGAAAGCTTTCCTAACCATAAATATCATTACTATGAACCTGTGTGAGATAAGGCCTATGGTTAGATGACAGACAACAGCCTCAGAGAGAAAAACAAAACCAAAAAAAATCACTGTGTCTACTAGCACAAATCAATCAATTTGACAGGAAAAAAATCAATCAGGTATGTAAAACCAATAGGGAACTCAATCAAATTTTTAATATCATGTAGACATGCTCCAGTTCTTAAAACCTCTTTGAAACCTTTATAACCAGCTCTTTCTTTCCTTGAACTTTAGACTGGCTCAATCAGTGTATTTCCATTTTTCTGGTCTGGACCCACTCACATTATGCCTACATATATATAAGTCCTGCAGCCTATGGTGCCTTCCTTTATCTTGGACTGATTTTATTTTTCTCTGCATATTCTTTTCTCTGTGTTATAAGGCGTTACATGTCCAGAACCTCCTCTTCACACACTAGCTTTTTGATATAACCTATTCAATTCAAAGAATATTCTCTGAGTACCTACTATGTTCCTGTCACTGAAATAGCCACTGACTTGGGTTTTATTCTTTCCTGGGGTATTATCTTGTCATAAGGGTGGAGGTTGCGTACAAGATAGTCTCAATAAATGTAGAGCCATGGCTGGTTAAATATTACACATGTATATTCTATGTATCAGAGCTATTTCCAATTCCAGCTGACTGTCACATAAATAACACCTTCTAAAACAAACCCTGTGTGTGGGTCTGGATGGCTAGCTTCTGTGCAATAACAAAGACCACCCAATTGTCCATGACTTAACAGAGCAAAGGTCCATTACTTATATACCATACATGATCCACACTGGTCAACAGGAGAACTTGGCTTATGGTAGTCCCTCGGTGGCCCAGGTGGACAAATGTTCCACCTTTCTGTGGGCTGCTATCCCACGGAAGCTTTCAGGCTTAGGCAGAGCAAAGAGAATCATTCACATGCTCTTCTGTGCCTTAGGTCAGAGGTGACACTAGTCACTTCACTCATTTTCTTAGTCAGAGCGTGTTTGTCTGACTTTAATGTGGCAAAGACATGCAGTCTTCCCATGCTCCCAGAAGGATTCAGGGACCGGCAATGTTAGTGAATAGTATCTGTTATATCCTATGAGACAAATCGACCTGCCCATTTAAAAGACATGCTTCACAGAATGCCATTTGTTTGCAGCAGAGATATCTGAAGTGAACTGAGCTGCAACATTTAACAGTTCTCAGGTCATTTGTCACATAGCAACTTTCTGTCAGCTTCACTACCTCAAACATCCCCGATCCATAAACATCACTCAGATAAATTCTCAAATAGCTACCAAATACGGAGAATGAACATTGTTCTCTAGCATTCTAAGAGTAATGACAGCTTCTTGACATGGACCAGATTGCCCCATAATATACAGAGAACTGTGTATGTCCTCTTCGGCTAATTCACTTCAGGAGGCTTCAGCAACTTTTGGCCAAATCCAGTTTCTGATTCCATTCCAGGAGAAATTCTATGACGTCAAATTATTTAGATTCTCTTTAATCTTGCTCTGATAATGTTCCCATAAACCTAGAATATCAAAAGAACTGACTATCATTTCTAGGGTGATTGTTTTTCTACAAGTTATCATGGGGCTTACTTGGAGTCTCAGGTGATCTGAAACACACTATTCACATCAGGAATGACACCTCACTACAGCCTAAAGAGCCAGTAAATGGATCTAAAATGGAGTTCTTCAGTGCAGCAACCATAACTTAAAATGAAATATAATCGTGTTCATTAAGAACCTCAAGGTTGGGGATACAAAAAGTACATAGGCCATTTTTTTAAGAAAAGGCCCTGTCATTTTTATTGTTCTCTTACTTCACAGCAGGTGTATTTGTTCTGTTCTTGCTCCTGCCAGTTGCTTCGATTTGGGTTATATACTTGTCAGTTTTTTGCACCATGATGGAAACACCTTTGCTAGTGATAATAGCTGTGGCCTTTTTATAATGATTTTAAAATAAGAATAATACTTTGCACTATGTACTTTTCTTCTAATCAGCTCAAAGCTTATGTCACAATCAATATGATAACTTTTATGTTGCTGTCGCAGGCTTTCATTGACATTCTAACACAACCAGCTGTCATAAACCAGCTAAAGAAGAATGAGGCCATTATGTCGGTCTTATTGATTTACACTAAGTGAAAGTCACCCATATGTCTTCAATTTCTTTTAGCACAACTTCAGTTGTGACTTAAAACTGTTTATTGAGAAGAAAGATATGAGTTTTAATTTTGGTGTATATTTAAAATAATGTTTCTGCTCTGATTATAGAAATATGTAGCTACTGAACATCTCACAGAAGGATGAGTTTTCTTAAAGGGTTTTTTCTAGAAGTTGTAATGCTGTGCACTAAGCTTTCTGATGAGAGATTTACTGTGCTGCACATCTCTGTGATGTTAATTGGTCTGAATGGATATTCCATCGATGGTCTCAATCCCACAGTCTTGCTTACTGTCTGAAACACCCAGGTTTCCTAATCTGCTTATTTCCTTTACTCAGTTTATTTAACTGATTTGAGACTATTAATTCAACTGGGCATTGACACTGTATGTCCTAATGTGGATCCTCTCAATGCAAAGTTTAAGACAAGGACTTAAACTTAAAACAGCCCTTAGACTCGGGCTGTTTACTTTGGGGCTGACCTCAAAAACAGGAGTGAAGGAGCAAGGCAGGGAATATATATACATATATATGAATGTGTAAGGTACAATTCAGCCAGGCCTCTGAGAAGCATGGAGAGTGTGTCCCACGATTGTTCCAACAGAATGATGGGAGGCCAAGGACACCCACAAGCTCACTCCATGGCATTGACACCCAGTATGTTCCTAGATTGGTTTTGTCCATGGGCTGAGCAGGAGCTGCAACTTTGGAGAGACTTTCAACTAGAAAATGGGAAGATACACTGGGAGACTTTGATGTGGGATGTTGTCAGCATGAAGCTGGAGTGCATAAAACTGTGCCCTGCAGCTATGGCTGAATCAGAGGTCGGCTGAAGAGTGGTATATGGGGCCACAGAAGTGTATGCTACAATTTACATTTAGTATTAACATTAAACATATAAAACTAATTTGTCATATCTTCTAATGATGCATATAGCATATTGGCATACAGAAAGTGAAACTGTTTTATAAAATATACAACTCAAAGAACCTCTGTGACATGCTACCCATGTAGTATGATTTAGGCCTTAGAAACCTTAGAAACCATCTTGTTACTATAATTAAGGAAACTGTATAAACCCTATCTTTCCATCATGCCTCCCCTTTGATGTGGATGTTTGATACCCTTGGGGCATAATGAAGGAGAAAGACCTTTGCTGGTCTCTCACACAAGCTCCTCTTGCGCCTATCCTGTGAGATGCCCAGTGCACAGCACAGGTGGTAGGTGCAGCATCCCACACCCAGCAACAACCACCAGGCTGCAGAAATGTCACAAAGACACAGAGAACAATTAGTGCATTTTATCTAACTGTTATTGTGTATGTTTATGACATTTTTTTGCTCTGGGAAATTTATTAGAAAATATTTCCATATAGGTGATTCACTTATTTATTTGTACAAACATATAGAATACACAGGGTCCAGCAGAAATAATGTCCCTTTTTATTATAAAATCTTTTATTACAAAATCATAAGCATGTAATTCTGTAACATAACAATATCACATTCAAGCATACCATATGACATTTTAGGTGAAATGTTCAAATTAAAACTACAAATTATTACACCCATATTATTACCCCACCAACCACACTCCAGCAGGTGTTACTTCTGCTGTATCCTGTATATTACAAAATATTTACATTTATTGGTACTGTGTCTGGTTCATGAACATGTTTTAAGCTCCCAAAGGCAAGGACTTTATTTTGTTTAGCTTTGTGTATCCCAGCACCCAGCCAGTAGAAGCTAAATAAATATTTGTGGAATACAAATTTATGATCCAACAATGTAACGAAGGAAAGAAAAAGCAAAAAATGTATTATTGAGTACTCATCATGTTAGGATCTGCATTAAGTATTTCATAGAGCTTATCTCATGTAATTCTCACAGTAACCCTAAGGTAGGTCCTATTATTAACCCTACCTCACCAAAGGGAAACCATGATGGAGAAAAAGTGTAGTGCCTGGACCGAAGCCACAAAACCAGTTAGTTGTGGAATGAAGATTTAAATTAAGGCATTCAGGCAGCTGGTATCTGCAGAATATCCTTATTACATTTTTTCTGTTTCAGAAAAGGCTAGAGAGGAGGCAATGGTATTTATGATTTGTGAACCCATTCCCTAATGTAACACACTGTCCTTCCTGAATTTTTCACTTCTGTTCCTTAGTACTCTCTTCTACTTAGTGTACTTCTGCCATGTGCTCATAAAACCTCACCTCAGCACTCACTGTCCACCTGTCCCTGAGCCACCAGACCCTCTCTTGTCCAATAGATAGGTGCAGGCCCAGGGCCAGGGCACTCTGAGGCTTTTGTACTGTCTTTACAGTCAGTTAAATGTCTGGTGTTCTTTGGCCACATATTTGGATTAATTGCCCGCCTTTGTCAGGCTAGCACCCTATCTCCTATTATCCTCAAAAGGGAGTACCAGTTAGAATTTCATAATGACAGCAAAGTGCTGAAACTGCAGAGGCCACATGCTCTGTCTGCTGTTATGATACCTCTGTCTGAAGCAGTGGACAGAGCCTGTGCTCCAGAGTCTGACAGCCGGAGTTCAGTTCCTGGCCTGGTTCCGTGATGTTGTTCTGTGGCAGGGTGTTTAACCATCTGGGCCTCAACTACTTCATTCATGTAATGGGGATAATAATTACTATCTACTTATTTGACTAGTCTAAGGATTAAATTAGTAATCACATGTAAAACTTAGAGCACAGTGCCTGGCACATAATGAACTCATAAGGATCTGATAAAGAAATACAAGCCTATCCAGTAGTGTAGATGCTGGATTTTCCATTGATTCTCATGTAACACCATGCATAAGTTCTTTGAACAAAGAAACTTGAATAGTCGGCAACAGGAGAAAAATGCTATTTATAAAAAATCCAACACAAATTCTCATGTGCCATTCTCAGTATGTGACTTCTGGAAGATAAAACGTCTTCAGAATTGCTCTCAGAAGCCTTTCCGGATTCTAACACCTCTTTCCCCTCCCCACCCTCACTTTCTCTCTCCCCCTCTATGTAACTGTAAACTGTTACTTCAAACATAAACCATCACTTCAAACGTTTACTATTCTACTTCATTTGCGTAAACATTATCTCCAGAGTTAATTCCTTGACTGGGTTTCCTGGAAAATGGCTGAAGACAAAGACCACATTATAACATGAAGGCCACAAGTACCATTCCGTCTGGCCCCTGGGGTGTCTTATTACCTCGTAAACACCTTGCCTGCATCAGGCAGGACTTGTCCTCTATTCTTATCTGTTTTCCTTTAACATTGACTGCCCTCACCACCTGCAAAGAGAGCACCTTGAAAAGATTAATTATTAATTTCAAAAAAGTCACTTCAAACACTTCAAAAGTCAACGGAGAAGAGGGAAAACCCCAGTAACTGATTGTATAGTCACACTTGACATTGACTTGATCATTTTATTTATTCTTTTTTTCTGTCTTGAAAAACAATAGGTCAATTCAGTTTTATGACATCTGAGATATAAATGCATGTGAGTTTAAGAAGTGCTAGTGGTAAAATATTTATTGGTTAAATCTGACAGTCATATTTATAGTCTTATCCCCAAAGACCCGTGAAGTATATATTATTAAATGGAATCTATATTGAAAAGTTTTGCCCTCAGAATACATAATTTGCCTGTGTAGTTTCTTTGTACATGCCTGCTTTAAGCTAAAGAATTTCAAGGGCTTCTGGATATTCAACTATTTTTTTAAATGTCTGTGGAATGGACTATACAATACATCACCATGATTGACAGTTTGGGCATGTCACAGAGGTGAATCTCTAATACTAACTATGGGCCTGAAGAGTTTCAACACACACCTGTCAGAAATAGGTTTTTCTTTTTTTTTTTCAAACAAAATATCAGATCACTTTGACCCATACGCTCCTTTCAAATGCTGTAAAAATGACTTGAAGATTATTAGCTATCAAATATTTATAGTATGAGTATTTGGGAACTTTTCAAGCTCCGAAGAATTTAGTACATTTGACGTATTTTAAGTGCCTAAAATGTACAAGAGACTGCCCTTCTCCCTGTCAAGATAAAGCATGCAACTGACAACTGCTGACATTTAGTGGCCGCTTGGTTTGTGCAGGGTACTGTTCTAAGTACATTCTGAGTATTAATTCAGTTAATTGTCCATGATCCTAAAATAAGATGGTATTATTTCTCGAATTTAAAAGATAAAAAAACAAACCCCAGAGAGGAAAACAATTTGCCAGAAGTCACAAATCTAGTAGGAGGTAGAACCAAGATTTGAAGGCAGGCCATCTGACTCTAAAGCAGCTCCATTCATGTTTTATTCCAGCCCATGAGGAGATTTCAGCATAATGGAAGGAAGAAAGGAAGTAGAGTAAAATGTATAAATGTAATAGAGCAAGCCAGAAGATTTAGAAGTATAAAATGTCATGGAGTTGAAAAATAAGGAGTCATATCCATTTTCATCAGAACTGGAAAGTCTTTTTAAAGAAAGTGGCATATTGATTGGCACATTAGGGAGGGTTTGTACTAAAGGTGTAGGGGCTGGCCCAAGCCTTCTCAGAAGAAGGAGAGGTAAGGGTTGAGGCACAGACGTGGGGTAGGATGAGCATGCTGGGGTGACAGCAGATGGTTCAGTTTGGTGAGGGACAGGGTACAGAAAGAACAGTAATAGTAGGTGAAACTGGAGAGGTAAAGGGAGGTTTAAAAATGTTGAAGAACATGATATGCTAGGTCAAAGAGTTTCAGAACTTAGCAATGTGGAGATTTTAGAATTTCTGAATGAGTAAAACCATTAAAGCACTCACTAGGGAAATATTTATCTAGTGCTGGAACTTTATTATACTTAGCATCTATTCCAAAATATATAAGATGAAATATCTATACTAAGAATAGAAAATAAAGGGGAAAATGGAAGTGGGATATACTTTTATCTAGTTATTATAATGGTTATCAACTTAAATCTAAGAAAGTGGTTTGCAGGATGGACTGGGTGGAGGAGAGCTCGTAATCCATGGTCACTGGTTCCATTCCCAGGCCATGCTCTAGAATCGTCGGAGGTACTTCCAGGACCCCAATGCCCAGGGTACCTCCCAGACCCATCGTATCAGGATCTCTGAGATTCCAGTTCAGATGTCAGTCTTTTTAAACCCCCAGAGAGATTTTATTGTGCCACCAAGATTGAGAACTATTGCTTTACTAAGTTAAGTAATGAGGATTTGAACTTCAGGGCTCACAGTGATAATAGAAAAGAAAGAAAAAATATGTAAAAGAATTTGAAAGGAAAATCAGTATTTTCTTTTGAAAATGCTATGGAAATTGTACCCATAACCCCATTTATTTTTTTTAAAAAATTCCCCTTTCACACACGATGAACAAGTTTGGAAAAACTGGCAGGCGTATTAGGAACATGGAGCTCCACTGATACCAAGGCAGAGGTTGCCCAGGGTGGGGCGCTTATGCGGTGGAGCCTCACTTTCCTGGTCTGTACATTTAAGTTGTTGACACCTCTCCTATCTCCATAACAGGGATTTTAAGAGCATCAAATGCAATAATACAGAACTGAGAACCCACATGAAAAGGCAGCACTAAATCATAAGCCGCTCCTCTAAACAGAATCGAATTTAGTAGGTCCACATTAAAGATACCATTTCTACTTCCCGGGGGTGATAAACTAACTTGGTGATTCCGTGATGTAAAAATATCTTTTGAAGTTGTTTCTGGAATTTCAACAAGCTGAGTCTCACATTCTAGATCCATCGGTGTGCTCATTGCTCTGCCAAGGGCATTGGTTCTTTTGTTACCTCGCTTTTAATAACAGCAGCAACAAAAAGCTGCATATTTTGATACTCACATGTAGAGTCGGTATTGGTTACCTTTCACTGAATGAATAACTGATAGTAACAGCCAGGGGGTTTGTCCTGGCTTCTTTGTGAGCCGTTCCCATGTTTCACCTGGTAATATTCAAACTGGCCACACCGGCCAGGCACGTATAGTCACACTACCCTGTGACTGCTGACCCCCATTACTCTTAGAGTTGCATTCAGATAAATTCCAACATGCTATAAAACTTTAATTAATCCATTTTCTATTATAGTTTTACTAGCACATAAGGAAAAGAGCTTACAAGAGGGACAAAATGAGTTTGAACCATTCCCTTTAGAAATCCAATGCAGTTGCAACTTGCCTCACACCGTTACCTTTGGAAATCCTATCCAATCTCAAAATTATGAATATTAATGATTTTTTCCAGTATTTTGTGTTCTACAAGCACATTTACTTAATCCTCATAAAATCTCATTGAGGCATGCTAGCATTAATATTCTCATTTCATAGCTAGAGAAATCAAGGTCCAGACATGTGAAGGAATTTGTAAGCAAGCCAGCTGAAAAGTGAGACTGAAAGTCGATGGAGCCTCTTTCCTTTCCTCAGCTCACTGCCCACCATAGAAATGGTTCGTGTTAAAGTTCCCCACTGAACATGTTGTCTTTCCTGTGACTCCAGGGCCTTATTGGGCCAAAAATTTTGGTGTTTGGTAATAGGTCCATTAAGTAAACAAAGACAGAATCTTGAAAGGTTACTTAAGTTCTTTGTAATTCAAGCATTTTTTGTGAAAAAGTACTGATCTAGAAAACTGAGAAACTGGGTCTAAGATAACTGCAGAATCACACACTGCTTCCCATCATTGAAGCAGTAAGAAGCAGAACGCCAAATAGAGGGTCCACTCTGAGGAAAAATTTATAGATGTGTCCAGTAAAGGCAGTTTTCCCTTATTTTCCTGTCTCTCCCCTCCCACATGTATCAGTGTTTAATGAACAAAATTTATTTATTCAACATACTGTTACTGAGAGCCTATTATGGGTCAGGCACTTCGTGAAATACTAGAAATATACAAAGATGAATAATAAATCCACTATCCCAGCTCTGTGGTTCACAGCTTGGTAGGCAAAATGGATATATAAACAAACAGCTCATACTACAATGTGCTGCACAGTGGTGCTGAGTGGGAAGCAAAGTGGGGTGAGAACACAAAGGAAGCACCAGTTACTTGCCTAGAGCAAGGCTGTGGGGAATGCCTGCAATAGAAGCCCCTCTCAGCTAAGTCTTAAGTGAGTGAGTAGGAGTTTGCTGAGAGAGGAAACAGCACATGTGCAGGGGAGGGGGTGGAGGAGTGACATGTGGCATTCTTTCTAAGGATGCTTAATTACATTCTAACAGGATTCTAAATAATAACTATAAAGAGCAAGTATTTTCCTGACCTAGGGACTTCTCATCCATTTTCTCCAAACTGCAACACAATCCACATTCAGCAGCTCATTATATATTTTCTATTCCACAGTTTAAGTCTAAGCAATAGTAAGAAACCATGGAAATATCATGGTGAAAAGATGGATGGCTTCAAAGTTGGGAAATTCAAGGCCATGAGCTGGGGCAGGGGAGAAGAATAGAGACAGAGAGACAGAGTATAGAAAGAGAAAAGGAGGGACAAGCAGCAGTTGGCATTAGTGTTTATAAAATAGTTCTCTTGGATATGATTGCATTTGGACTAGGTCTTATGAGGTTATTATATCAAATGAATTGATTGTGAAAGTGCTTTGTAAAATGAAGGAACCACACAAATAAGTGCCATTATTGAGTGAGCTTCAGCCTGTAATGGAGATGGGTCCTGAGCTTGCCAGGTCCGCATGCAGCTGTGCTCTAGGGCTGCCATGTCTGAAGGGCAACAGAGATGAGAGGAGTTCTGGGAAGATCTGAAAGAGCATATGTGTGCACCAGGGTGTGACCTCCTTGGGCTCTGTTGCATTGAGAACGAATTTCCTGTGCCAGCTCAGCCATAGCCTGCCTTTCCTACAGGATATCAGGCTCCAAGTTTACAGTTCCTATCAGGGAGTCTCTTTGTTTGAACAAAGCCTCATTTGTTAGGAAGTGTCACAGATCAGCGTGTATCAGATGCAAGATTGAATGTCCCTCCAGCACAAAGACATGCAAAGCTATGCCAGGATACCAGCAATGGGGCTTTTCACCATAAGAAAACAGATGGCCAGAGTGAAAAAGGCCGGTCTTTATGGAAAAGAAATTCTTCCAACCCACCACCACCCCCGCACCCCCTTCCTGGTACTGCCCCCTCCCCTGCTCTTCTTTCACTCCATTGCACTGACACTGAAACATTCGATATGCTGCAACATCATCTGATGTTTGTGTCCTTTTAATTAAACCAAGAGATCTGGAATAGGGGCGCCCTTGTCTTTCCAGAGAAATGATTTCAGAAAGAAGATAATAGGACCCCTTTTTCTGCAGGCTTGCAAGGGGCTTGTGTGTAATTTGTCCTTTGCAAGAGCAATCAAAGATAACTGGTGCGCAATTGATTATGGGCTTTGTGTTCTTTTAATTACTTGTTTCTACACACTGGTTAGTTACATGCTGAAAGCAGATCCCTCTGAGTTCTCTCTAAGCTGTAGTGCTTTCTTTTGCTTACATGGTTTAATAATAAAGCTATTAGTAAGCCACTGCCACATGGAACAATCCTATCAGGCAAGGATAGATCTTGAATCTTGGCGTTTTTTTGTTCTTCCAATAGACTATTTATTAGATTTTTTAAATGGAAAACAAGGTTACAGAATGCTACATTGTTGCTTAAAAGTACAAAAATATTCTACAGTTTCAGGAGAGTAAAGTTGTTCTTATTCCCCAAAACAGAAAGGTTACAACTTCTATAGCAGGGTTTTAGTTTGTTTTTTTCTTAATTGAGAAAAATAGAAATAATTTTTTTCTTTTTATTGAACACTAATCTGTCAACTGGTATAACTGAATCCTTTGAAAAACCATAGGAAGAAACCCTAAAAAGTTAGCACAATTTATAGACCAGATTATTATTGTTTGGATCCCATGTACTGAAAATGCTATCAAACCAATTAATGCCAGATAAAAATGTAAGAACAATTTTATTATTACTTTAAGTTCTCTACCTAAAAGCTAAACAGTAAAAAAAGGAGCTTTCTAATGATAAAAAAACTTAATTTCTTTTTTTAATTTATTTTAATCATTGTTCAAGTACAGTTTTCTCCCTTTTACTCCCAATCCAGCCCCCGCTCCCAACCCTCCCCACATTCCTCCCATTACCACCCTCCCCCTAGTTTTTGTCCATGTGTCTTTTAAATTTGTTCCCATGAACCCTTCCCAATGTCCCCTGAAATTCCCTCTTCTCTCCCCTGTGGTCACTGTCAGCCTGTCCTCTATTTCAGTGTCTTTGGTTATATTTTGCTCGTTTCTTTGTTTTGTTGTTTAGGTTCCTGTTAAAGGTGAGATCATATGGTATTTGTCTTTCACTGCCTAGCTTGTTTCACTTAGCATAATGTTTTCCAGCTCCATCCATGCTGTTGCAAAGGGTAGGAGCTCCTTCTTTCTTTCTGCTGCATAGAATTCCATTGTGTAAATGTACCATAGTTTTTTGATCCATTCATTTACTGATGGGCATCTTGGTTGCTTCCAGCATCTAGATATTATAAATTGTGCTGCTTGAACATTGGGATGCATAGGTTCTTTTGGATTGGTGTTTTAGTATATTTAGGATTTAGTATTTAGTATTTAGGATAGAGTCCCAGCAGTGGAATTGCAGGGTCAAAAGGCAGATCCATTTTTAGTTTTCTGAGGAAGTTCTATACTGCTTTCCATAGTGGTTGTACCAGTCTGCAGTCCCAACAACAGTGCACTAAGGACCCCTTTTCTCCACAACCTCTCCAACACTTGTTGTTTAAAAAAAACTTAATTGCTATACCATTATTTACTTACCTGCTACTAACTATGCCCTAGAGAGAAAGAAAAGCTAGAGGTTATAACCACATAAAAGAAACCCATCTAATTTCACTATGTAGACTCTGAGACTACAGATGCTGAAATAGGAAATGAATGGAAAGCTTAGCAAAGTGCGTGATCCCCACAAAGGACACTAGACCCAGGAGCTCAGGCCCCTGCTCCACCTGCTCCACCTGCTCCACCTGCTCCATCTGCTCTATGGATGTGAGCTCATTGGCAATGGTGAAACTACCCCTGAACTCTCAGAAAACCTCTGGTGTAGAGCCCTGCTCACTGGTCCTTTAGGGGTCACTTCTGCTGTGGCATTGGACCCCTCCTCCTTCCCAGCCATACTCTGCTTTACAAGATTGTATCTGCCTAAGACATGTTCAATGTGTGCTCGGTGACATGGAAAACACAGAAACTTTCTTTGAAGTATGGTTCCTTCTGTAATCTAGGCAAGGGTATTAGTCTTCAACGAAGGAAAGGGTCCATGAAAAATGAACTTTTTGAGTTCTAATTTAGAAAAAGAGGAGGAACTCAACATACAAAGATCAGATAGATGGCACAGTGCCAGAGCATGTGGGATGGAAGCTCTGCTGAAGCATGAATGGGGATACAGCAGACTGGCAAAGGGAAAGAGACGAAGGGGAAATGTTCTAGCATGGCTTCTGGAGGCAATAGGACAGGAGGTAGGCATGGGGAGAAGTAGACAATGGAGGACTGTGGATAAGGTGATTATAAAGAATCATAAATGTCAGACATTCTTTAAAAATTATTTCTCCAGTGTTTTCTGTGTGTGTTGAGCTAGGCATTGGAGATTACAAAAGAAATAAGACATCGTCTCTAACCCATGAGACTCACCATCAGATGGAAGAGACAAACTGAGCATATCAACCATCAAAAAATTAGCATGTGTCTATATTCTATATTCATAGTTACATAAGAATATTTTTATTTGACATGTTTATGTCACACCCAGCCTAATGTATTATCTTGCTGATGGCTGTAACTTGTTCCTTGGTTGTACTCCCCAGTGTTGACTATTACACTGTTTCATGGACCCTGCTGTTTCTCTCTCCTTCCCCTTTTCAACTACTTCCTTAGCAACTGCTTTTGTTCCCCAGCATTTTCTCTCTTCAGTATCACAGAAGTGCATTTAGCTCTCATTGGCTCTCTCTAAATGTTTTACATCGTCAGAGTTCTTCCACAAGGGTCAGCCACTTGAACATTTCTTAAACCATTTGAAGAAATGAGACATATCTAAGAATTGTGAGATTCTTAAAATGCCAGAGTGCCAATGTGAAAGCCATGGTAACGTGATCTTTGGGAAAACATACCTAAGCATAGCAAAAGCACAATTTAATGAAATCCATGTCTAAGCACTGCATTTATTTGATTCTTTAGTATAGTTTTGAGCAAAGTACTATGTTAGTACAGAAGGAGGGGCAGTTAGAAAGATATGAGGTGAGTATCAGACCTACTTCTTAAAGTGCAAAATGAGTATTCTCATGGAGCATAACCTAAAAACAGATATGATAAATTTCCTGTCTTCCTCATCTTTTAGTGAACCTCCTTCTAAATTTTTTAGAAATGCAGTATTTCTGGTTTCCTTCTCTTACAAATGCCCACCCTACAGAATGTACATTGTCGGTGGGCTCTGATGCAAATCGCTTCACAGCAGAAGCCACTCTGCCATTATACTCTAATTTGCAGCCACGCTGGCTTTCAGCTGGTGCCGTGTCCTCGGGCTATCGTTCACTGTCAGGGCCTCTCCAGGGCGCACCAGCTGTTCTCTCACCAACAGGGAAGGGGGGGAGGCAGTTGTTTGTCACTGATTCCCAAGAAAAGCCTGCCTTCACCGCCTCCTTGGTTCTGGAACTAAGAATCATGTAGCGAGGATGAGGGCCACCCCAGCAAACTTGTGAAGTAGGTAATGTTTTCCTTAGTTAATATCTATTTTCCCTTGGCCCCTAATTTTCCCAGGCTTCAGGCTGCACCTGGCAATTCCAGGACCTAATTTAGCCTACCTTCCCTCTCTGGATCAGGATTCAATCTATAGAACAGTGGTTCTCAACTGAAGAGCTAATACCCCAAAATATACCTCACATGTGCATGTACGTCTGCACATGCAAACACACAAGTACAAAATTTTGCATATAATTTCAGGTAACTTATAAAAATTTTCCCTGATGCCAGCCTAGGATAAGAAACCCTGTCTGAACCTTCTTTTCTCTTCTCTCTCTCTTTTTTTGTTGTTTGATTACATTCTTCCCCCATTACTCTCTCCTCCTCCCACACCCCCATCTCCCTTCTTTTTATTTTCTATCTCCATGATTTCCCCCATTTTCTCATACCTCATTCTCTTGGCTCCAATCTAATTCACAAGAAAGTGTTTCAAAAGATTTTTAATATATTTTTTAATGTTTAACTTACTTTTTAATAAAAGGGTCAACAAAATAACTGATTATAGAGCTGGTTAAGGCTGAATTCCAACTAAAAGGAACGCTGGGCTTACACCTGTGCCCACTGTTCACTCAGCTCCTGTCCAAACAACCGCGATAAACTTGTGTAAAACTTTGGGTGCGACTCATGAGGAATTCTGAGGAGAAAAGTTGTATTTCTTCTTATCGGGAATCGTTAAATACAATATTAGAGAGACTAATAGTTAAACGTCCTTCTCTTTGGACCCTGGGCAGTGATGATTCCACTCTAACAGCTGCCCACTGCCTCCCAGCGATCATGTGTTCGGGAAGCACCACGTGTCTCACAGCCCAGCTGCAGGTGGTGCTTGCTCATCTGCGGGCAGGACTCTAATGTGGCTCACTTGGCGTTGTCTCTCCTCTGGGTGGCTTTCAAAATGGCTGTGGCCTTCTCCGGGAAAGGAAAAAATTAGCAGGTTTAGTGAGAGCACATCCCAGGTAAATATAAATGCAAAATCATGGTGTACGGCATTGCTCTCACATTCCAGCATACCAAAAAGTAATAGGCTTCTCATTTGAGTATTTCATAAGATGAATTAGCCCTGAACTCCTGATTAAGTCCACCTGATATTTTAAGTGATCTTCTCATTTCTGTATTAAACTTCAAAAAAAAAGAACTGAAAAGAAAGCAATTGAATTGGGTGACACCTTAGGAGATCTTGGATTTTTGTTAGGCTCTTGAAAAGAAGAAAGCTAGAAAAAGTTTTGAGGCACTACAGTGAAAAATCTTCAGTATGTGAATAAAGATGAGGTCCTATCAGTCCTATGTTCTTAAACAGAAAGAACAAAAATGTAGTACATGCTACTACATCTCCCTTGGCGACTATTTTAAACACTGGTGTTTAATTATGACACTTTTTCCTGCTCAGCCCAGATGCAGTCTCAGCATCCTTCTGGAGACACTTATATAGGTGTTCTTCACCAGTTGTCTGAAAGTGACAGATGAGATAAAGTTCTCTGTTTCTGTGCTAGATTATTGATAGAGTCACCAAGCCATTGCAAATGCAGAACTACCTGAGTTTTATCTTGGACAGAGGACAAGGGTCTATCTAATGTAATAGCTTCCCCATGCCATGTGACTAGAGCAGGTTCATAAATCACAGTTTATGGACCAAATCTGGCCTTCCAAGTGATTTTTGTAAACAAGAGCCTATGCAACAACACCCACACCCATTTGTTTATGTATTGTGTGTGACTGCTTTCCCAGCTCTAGATTACGCACACCAATAATTTAGCAAGCTGGTTTGAGTTAGATTTCTTTTTTTACTTTCATTTGAGTATAACATGGAGAACTTAAGCTTCTGGTTTGGTCTCCATGGAGATGATTATCTTCTCCAAAGACTCCAAACTTTCAATGGTATAGGAAAGAACAAAATAGGAGCCTATGATTGGCTTATAAATCTCAGTAGTATTTGAGTTTTGAGAGTCATGAAAGTATGACTCCGCTATGAAAGTCAGATATGAAATGTAATGCAAAGCCATCACACCTCTTTTTGCTTCCCTCCCTTCCCAGCAGCTCCTCCTCTGACATGGAGATTTTCGGGCTTGGCGTTTTACAGGTTCTGTGAGGCTTTTTCTGAGACAGAAAACTACTCCCTAGTGAGTTCTGTGATCAAATACCACACAAAAGCTGCCTGCTCTTTTGCAGTGGGGTGGCCATGAGGGTCACCAGTGTTCTGACACGCAGGTGTGCCGGGTCACAGAGCGCCATACTGCAATTCTAAATTCACATTTGCAAGCTGCTGTGCAGCATTCATGTTTAAGTCAACTCTGATAAACTTTATGTCATTCTTTTCATAGCGCTCTGTCCTTCATGTGTTGTTTATCTGTATAAAGGGCCAAATCAAATAATTCCTTCAGGAGTTTTAAGACACAATAAAGGGGAGAGGGATGTAGGGAATTAACATTTCTTAAGCACTTCCACCATGCTAAACACTCAGCTTTACACTTTCCCAAGCACACCCTTGTTTCCCATAACTTCCTGTGACTTAAAAATGATTCTATTTACACTATTGAAATTTTCCCAACATGGAGGATCCCAGCAGACAACTGGTCATAACTCTTATGACTAAACTGATTGACGAAACCTCATTCTCTCCTTAAAGAATGTTTTCTACAGAGAATGATGCCTTATATTTGGGAGAATGGAAAAGGAAAGAGGAAAAGACAGAAAATGGCCCCAGCTGGTGTAGCTCAGTGGATTGAGTGCAGGCTGTGAACCAAAGCATCACAGGTTCCATTCCCAGGGTACATGCCTGGGTTGCAGGCCATGACCCCCAGCAACCGCACATTAATGTTTCTCTCTCTCTCTCTCTTTCTCCCTCCCTTCCCTCTCTAAAAATAAATAAATAAAATCTAAAAAAAAAAAGAAAAGACATAAAATGTTAAAGAAGGAACAGATGAAGATCTGGGAAAGAAAAAAGGGTGGGATTTCACAACTTGAAATTACTGTTAAAGCATATTCCTAAAGGACACTCCCATCCCTAGCTAAAGAACCAGATGAAACCACATGTGTGCCAGATATGAGCAGATGTATATTCCACAATCTGTGTTGAGCAGAAAACAGCCCTTTGATGAGAGCTTCAAGGAACAGTGGCAGCCGGGCATCACTGAATCTGACCATACCTGGCACACACAGAAGAGATTTCTGAGAAGTTTTACTGTGGCAAGAACAAAAGGATTCCAAACAGGAAATTCCTGCTGGGGCTCTAGTGTAAAAACTGGATTTAGTGTGAACACTGCAAATTCAGCTTGGGCAATACACATAATAGGAAGGCTAACTGCTCACTTAATAGGTCTGTTCCTTTGCCACAGTTCCAAACCCACGGCCAAGTCACCACAGAGGGCGATATGGTGGGAGTGGAAGAATAGCAGGAGCTGCAAAACACAATGAAGACTTTGACAGCAGTACACTGGAGGGAGAAGAGGTTGGTGGCAGGCTCTGCACCTTTAAGAGACATTTTTCAAATGACTGACAAATGCTCAGCATTTGCAGCACTGTTTATCATGGAAGAGAGATGAACTGCGACCATATTCTGCTAAGTTTTGATGGCACCCAAACTCAGTGGATGTCTTTCAGGCTTACTCAGCTTTATTCACATTCTTCCAGCAAGTGAGCTTTACTGCAACACTGTTCAACAGGACGAGCATGGATACCGTGCAAATAACTGTGCTGTTCTTGCTTTGTTCTGACTCCACACTTTTCAGCAAAGGGCAGATTTAACCATATGATGGTATAATGGAGAGATTTTCTTTTTTTTTTTCTATGCTCATCCACATTTAGCTGATCCAGGTTCGCATTTAAACTGCTATATTCACTAACCCCTAACAACCAGTGCTTCCCCACACTGCTCTTCCAGCAGTTACAGGGCAAAGGTGAAGAGTGAGAAGTCTGGGGCCAAGTGACCTAAACTCAGTTCTGGCTTTGCCACTGTGCGAACTTGAACAAGTTAATTACCCTTCATAAGCCTCAGTTCACTCATCTATACAATGAGGGGAACTCTGCCTTGTAGGGTTCTTGTGAAGTTCAATGAGTTAATATAGTCAAAGCACTTAGTAGGGTGCTTTGAAGAATATAAACTCTCTATCTGTCTATCTATTTATCTATCTATCTATTTATCTATCTGCATGCTGCTGTTGGAATCATTCTAACTTTTAGAATATTTTATGATGGTCTTTTAAAAAAATCTTCCAAAAATGTCTTACTTTCCCTTTGTATTCAAATGGTAGGCAGTTTCTTCTTTGGAGCTAAATAAAGTAGTTATTTACCCTTTACCCGTGAGCTGTGACTTCTGACCCATTTCTAATAGAGGGTTTCCTGGCTCCCTGAGCTTCCAACAACTGTTCCCCCTCATGTGCAATGCCGCATCCTTCTCTCTAGATCTAGCAGTGAGAAAAGAACATAAGAGGAGAAATACAGGCGAAATGAGAAACACAAACAAAAAGAAGGCTAGATGTCTGCTTTCTTGGCTAAAAGATTATATATACTTTCACTAGTATCTTATTTAGTGGTTGAGATTAACCATCCTTTTGATACTTAGGTCACTTGCATTAGAAAAAAAGAAAATATACAATTACTTTGCTTTCAGATCCTTTTTTTATTTCTTGGTTCAGCTAACATACTTTCATACTCAGTATTTGATAACTCTTAAATTGTTGGATGGCACTAATAGAAAACTGGATCAATTTTAAAAGTCTGTGTTTGCAAATAGCAACATCACCTTGAGGCTTTCTGTGTAAAGTGACTTGTATTTACAAAGCAATGCCTTCAGCTAGATGAGTTGTTTGGTTACTGGCATTCTTGATCATGAAAAAGAAAATGACTGCAAATCAAGGTAAGGAAAGAGAAAAGAATAAAAAAGGAAGGAAAAGAACTCTGGTGTGCTGGAGACTTCAGTGTGAAATCTTCAACATCCTTTCCACTCACTCTGAGTGCAACCACGAGTGGAATACATGTGCCGAAGTGGCAGTACAGGCTGTACGGATGTGCCCATCTGGTACACAGTTGTGTACACTGCTATTTCCCCACCAGACTTCCAAGGGATAGCATTTTTGTGGACCTGGCTCTACAGTAGTACAGGGAAAGGGAAAGAAGGGACCACCCAGCGATAATAAATGTTGCCACTTCTAGGCTGACCACATACATTCCAAGCGTGACTCAAATTTTATATGCATCAAGATCATTTGAGCAACTTTATATGAATGCAGAATCCTGAGCTCCTCTCCAAAGAGACTTATATTAAATATATGCCTATGGTATATTCTAGAAATCTACTTTCAACATAGGTTATCCCAATATAAGTGTTCCTTAGTCTGCACTTTGAGAAACAATACCCCAACACATGGACTAAAATAGGCAAAAGAACATCTAAAAAATAAGATACTTTTATTCTATAAAGTTTTCAGCCATCCTCTTCATTATGTGAATGCTGTCTATAGCATTCACTACCATAATAGGAAATATAACAAGAAAATGAGAAAAAAAATTGTTTGACCAAGAAAAGTGTGGATATTAATAAATCTTTAAACAATAATTTGTGTTTTTATTTATTAGGCCCTACACTTATAAAGGGCAACTAAGCACAACTCAAATTTGGAATGTCAATGATACATAGGTACCAAGGGTGGTAGCTCTAAACCCTATCATGAATCTTTGCCCAACTTCACATAATCCTTTTGACAAATGGTAACATGTCCTGTGTATTGGTGTTCAGTGTCTTTCTATGATCAATACCAAATATGACCAGATGTCCCCTAAAAAATCTTCTCTGAAGCTGCTGTCAGCAACCAAAAAACCACTCACTTATTTGCTTATCCCAAGATTGGGCAACAGAAAGAAAAGATAGACCTAAGGAAACATTTAAGAGCCAGATCATGGAAGTAATTTTGGATCATGTTGAGTTTAGACTGTAGTAATAATGCAAAGTCACAGAAGCCTTTTTGTTAGAGAAACATCATGATCCTAATTATTCCATAGCATCCACATAGGCTATAAACTCTTAGGGATTTGTAACAATGTATATGACAAAATTCCGCTTGAACAAAAGGAATATATATTAATGACATGTTGATGTGATGCAATTGCAAGTCAGTTTAATGATTGACACATCAATACATTCCTCCCTCATCTAAAGCAAAGAAAAAAGGCAGAATCTAGCACCTCTCATTAGTCTTAAGAATACATTTCTGAGAAAAATATCCATTCAATAAATGTTTATTTCTTGCCCATGTTATGTTGGGCACCGTGCTAGGTGTCGGGGAGCAAACCAGGGAAGGTCTACACTCTCAAGGTGTTTATAGTCTGCCGAAGCAGACATTGAACAAATAATCAAAGAAGTTCTGACTTTTCCACTTAGCTATTCCTGCTATTCCCAGCAATGTCAAGCTTTGACTTTTTCAATGTAAGCCCTTTCCCTATACCACCTTTCTCAAACTGACTGCCTGCAGACCTATTTTGCTTGGTCCACACAATGCTTAGGTTCACTGTTGTTTTTTGATTTTTTATTTTGAATTTGTTGCCAATATAAAATTTGAGGTTCTAGTTTATCTTGAATATTTGGCCATACTGGACTTAAGTTTCTACAAGATGACAAGGGTCTGAAGACACATAGCAGCTGCCCACTCTAGAAGTACTGTGTTCTGTCCATTTGGCCCCATTCGGTCCATTTAATCCTAGTCTTTATCCCCTGCTGATATGCAGGCCAAGGATCTGCTGGCATTGATCATCTCCCTTGAGTTGCTGTTTTTCCTACACCTGGATCAGTGTACTCATCTGCATTACTCGCCAGACACTCTTAGTTCAGTTTGCAACTTCCAGTCTGTAGAGAAAAACTCATCAATCCTTTAACCAAATTCACTTCAGTGTGTTCCCTCCTCTGCTTCTATTATTCATTAAGGCTCTAGACTAAGTAAATAATCAAATGTTGTTCATTACTGCATTTATTTATTTAAATATTTTAAACTGTGCCTTTCCTTAAACCCCTCTGGTTCCAGTGAGCCAGACTATCCATGAGTTAGCTGCAGACATGACCTGCTGCTTTCTGCCTCACTGTCTTCCACCCTGCTGGCACCTCTCCATCTGGAGCTCACACCAGCTCTCCACACTCGGATCGCCCAATTCCATCTTTCCTCCAGTCCAGTTAAAACCACACACCGAGTCTACAAAGTCTTTCCTGACCTCCCGGCTGGATGTGGTGTTGCCTCTCTGTGAGCTCTTATGCCACCACATCTGAAACTCTGGGAAGCCTCTTAAGCTTTCTAACCTCAAAACATGGCCATCTACTTTTGAGCTCCTTGAAGGCAGGGATCCTGTCTAATATATCTTCCTTTTTGTATTAACAATGCCTGGCAGAGAACAATGACCATTTGCATAGTAAATGAAGAGAAATCCTACTTAAAACTAATTGTAAAGGGACTAGGAAGATGCTGAATGTATTCGACCTCCTCTAGAACACCAATAAGTTGTTTTCAGTCCTCAAGCCACACAGACATGCACTTGTCTGGAGGGTGATTTTGGATTTGCTTGAGCTATCACTTGCTGCCTGTCCTGTTCCCATGAGTATGTCCTACAGAGTCATGCACATTCATTGCATGGGTTTTTCCAGTTCCTTATTTAGTATTCTATTCCAAGAGATTTTCTTTTTCTCATTAAAAATGTTACACAAACCAACTTTCATCCTTGGTTCTAGAGCCTAGAGCCACAACAAAGTTTGCAATTTATCTTGTTTTTACTTGACTACAAGCCCTTGTGGGCAAGAACTCTTGCTGTCATGGCTTACACTAGGAAATAAATGTTTTCTTAACAAAAGCCTTTCTTTTACATTTAGAATCTATTTGGATATTGAATTCTGGAGCTCGAATGTATCTTTATATGGATGTTAATTTCTACTCATTGTAACGACAATATGCAGTTCTCTAGAATGAGAAAAGCAAAGCAAACATACATCCAGAGGAATTAAATTTCTTATGCAATTCCACACAATTAACTACTGGAATCATCTGGACTATTTAAATTGTGAATGGAATGAGCAGGAAATACAAGTGCATTTTGAAAAATGATCTTGCATCCCCACCCACTGCTGTAGGCAAGAATGTCCTGAAGTCACCAGCAATCATTGAGCTGCTCAATTAGCACCTCTTGATAGCTCTGTACTAACCCCCTGAGGCACACACGCAATTTTCCCACTCACTACTTAACAATTTCACTCCCCAGGTCAAATGAGTTTTATTTTCTTTTTGTAAAGCAACCTTTCAATCACAGCCTTGTCTCAAACAACCTTGCCTCCATGCTCCTGGTCTACACCTTCTTCTGGGTCAGCCAGCCATTTTAAAGTAAAAATAAATAAATAAAATAAAAACAATTCTCTTCTAAAGGGTAAAAGATTTCAGAGCCTAAAGTACCCACAGGCGGATCACTTATAAATGCCTCGCTTAGTCATAGAGCCCAAGTTGGCAAATCGCAATTCAAAAGCCTGTTTTAGTTCCAACCTGTTTCATACTCAGGCTAGTCCAACTATTTCCCCTATTTTCAATTCCTTGGGGATGCCAGATTCTTTCTGGCTGAATCCCAGGCACAATGCACTAAACCCAAGGCACAACTTCACTTGTTGGCCTCGACCTGACACCCCTCACCTGATGGCTTCTTCTCACATTGCTCTGTCTGCCACTAGACCCTCCCCAAGCGCCTGTATTAAGCACACAGTCCAGGCCTGTTTCCACCAATTCCTGTCCTCTTCTGCTCTTAATTCAAATCTCATTTCCTCTCTCTTTGCTGTTTCCAGACAAATTCACTAGTTCTCTTCCTCTGCCAAGCCTGGCCAATCACGTTGGGTCCTGGTCTCATTTCCTGATGTCAGTCAGCTCCAGCTCCTCTTAATCTTTTGTTGATAAATAGAAGGCTCTTTTTTATAATTGGTGGCCAAATCCTTGTGTTTCTAATTTAGGGGACAGAGAGGTGAACAAAGCCTAAAAGAACTTCCATTAGTACTTTTGGTGAGGAAAGAGCACAAAGTGGAATGGTGAGAGAAACAAAGTCACTAAGTTTAAAATAGTAGTTATTCAGTACATATAAATAAAAAGCAGATTCTAAGGCAGTGTTTCTCAAAGGGTAGTTCAACAGACCACCTGTCCCAGAATCACTGTGGGAAGGTGGGGGTGGGCAAGGGGGCTGCTTGATAAAACCCTGAGCTCTTCCACCACACTGACTGAGCCAAAACCTCAGAGCATCTACTGAAAATCTAAACTTTTTTTTACAAACTCCCAATCCTTTTTTTAATGCACATTCAATTTTAAGAACATCGTACAAGTGTCTCTACTGTCCTTTAAAAGCAGTTTTTCTTTATCCCATGCTTGTTGAGTGTGTGATATTTAGGTTTCCTCTGTACTCAATACAGTATTTATTCTATGCTCCTCTTGGCCCTGAGGAGTGAATGAACCAGTTTCTTCTTCATGAATCTCATTTACATTCTGGTGGGGAAGTAGATCTATGGCATCATAGCAAAATAATAAAATGAAAACTGATGACGCCTAGCCACTTTCTGAGGAACAAAGATTACATACATGTACACGCAAGTGCAGTTATACATGCATATTTTATATAAATTTCCATTTCACATAAAATAAGAAAACATAAAGCAAGAAATTAACAGTAGTTAGAATTAGTGTATGCCCTTCTGATTCCTAGGCATTACTTTACAATATTACTTTAGATTCTTCTAGAATATTTTTAAGATATAACTTTAAAAGCTTGTGTGTAGACTATACAAATTATCCATTCTTAATGAGTTAACAGTTTTTAAAGAGCAATGAAAAATACATTCTTACTGATGTACAAAAAATCTTAATTTATCTCATACAGAAAGTAGCACCCAGAGAAAGCACGTGAGTTGGCCAACAGGCACCAGGGCGTACACCCAGATTGTATACGGGCTGGATGGGAGCGTGTACTCGTTCCCCAGGCCTCAAGCCAAACATCTGCTACCAAGTCACTTGGAATTGTTGGGTCTACACTCAGCATCTCACTACTAATATAGAGAGAAAGTCACAAATGAATGTCTTTCTGGATTTAAATAGAAATTAAGGGGTGGGGGGAGCATAAAAGCATCTGTGAGCCAAGCTGCCAGCTTCATTCACCCTCTTTGCTCTTGCACAAATATTTCATTTGGGAGTGTGAATATATGTGTGACCAACATGAAAGCCGAGGATTTTAAAATCAGCCAGCAATCCCTGGGCCATTTCAGATGTGTTTCTACTTCACGGGGCCTCTTGGGGACGGCTGGGAGCAGGTGTGAATTTCCAGTTTATTAACAAGTTAAGTCAGTGTTGCTGTGCATTTTGAGGGGACTAATAGGCTGGCCATTCTCAATGAATATAGAGTAGCACTGTATCAGAAAGACACATAAAAATTTTAAATACTATCATTGTTACTATTAAAAACAGTGCACATTGAATGTGTACTATATTTTAGGCATTGTGCTAAATGATTTAGAAGCATCATTAAGTTTATTAAATTATTTAGATAAACTAGTAAATCGTTATTTCCTGAATGAAGGACATCAAAATTATAGCTGACTATAAGGATCTAACCTGTATCAAAGAAAATCTCTAGGTTGTCTTCTCCACACATTGACTTTAATTTCTTGCTTTGCTTTGCCAACAAACCTTAAAATTTGGGCTGAGCCTGTCTACTAGTAGAGTGCAACCCGTGGCTTGATTAGCACTTGAAAAGGTTTCAGAAAGCTATAATCTCCACCTTGGAGGGCGGAATGTTAACATTCATGTTTATTACGCTATGAGAGGGCACCAGAAGGAAGGAAACAGAAAATAAAAATAGTAGTGCTAGACAGAACTTCAAGAAACTCTTTAGTCCAGTCCTCTGATTTTTCATGTATATGTGAAGACCAAAGACACAGTCTGAGTTTGTATTGTCTCTCACATTTCCTTTTGTATTTAGGCTTTCTCTCCAACCATCTGGCTTTCAACACACAGTTCTCCACCAAATAAAGTTCACTGATATTTTCATCCTTTCTAGAACATTTGCCTACATAGCCAGCTCACAGGCCTGAGAGGCCAGACCAGCCACAAGACTTTTTATAAATGACAGCCATTGAAGAACAAAGTGGCATGCTCAGAACCACAGGTAATTATAATTGTGGCTGGGTAGAATTGGTTTTATAACTTGGAGGTGTTAAAGTTGCACTAAAATTGCATAATGGTCCTAGGATATAATGAAGAATTACTGACCAAAAAAATACATGTAAAAAAATACGCGTAAATGACTCCTATTATCTTGACTCATGTTTGTGTCAGCTGCATCCAAAATAAAGCTTTTCCATTCACCATTGTTATTGGTGAGGAGGGGGGATTGCAGGCTGCTCAAACATGATTTCTGATTATTTAGTTCACCATTGAAAAATGAATGAAGTCCTTTTCTTACTCTTTCCCATTCCTTACATAAACCAGGAGACTAGTTCAAAATTGCATGCACTCAGAAGAGACCTAGAATGGTTTCCAGCCCCAACAAGGAGAGACTGTGGAATCAATCTGAGAAGTCCCAGAGAAAACACATAAGTTATCTCCAATATCTGAAGGCCCGTCATAAAGAGAAACCCAGACTTGTTCTTTTGTTCCTGAGGAGCAATAATAAGAGTTCCAGTTATTACTGAGTATTCACCAGTGTCAGGAGCCATGCAAGAGCTTTTAATACATTATCTCTAATTTTCATATCAATCTCAAAGTAGATAAGGTTATGGTATTTTATATGTAAAAACAGGGTGTAGGGGCACAGACTGGCTGAGCGGAGTACCCAGACTCACCCTCTGAGTGACAGGCAGGGATTCTAATCCAGGCCTCTCTCCACCTGAGGAAACCCAATTCCATCCTTCCTGTTGCACAGGCCAAAAGTCTTGAAGTCACCTTTGAGTATACTCCTTTTCTCCCACCCCTTACATCTAGTCCTTCAGCAGACTATATCTGCTCTACTTTCAAAATATATTCAGAATCTGAATAGTTCTCATCACCTCTGCTATTGTCAGCTTGCTCTAAACCCCCAACACATACCATCAGTGTTATCATATAACTTCCTCCTAAATGCCCTCCCAGCTCCTGCCTATGGCCCCTGTTGGTCCACATTTGACACAGCAGCTGGAGTATCTTTGAAAAGTAAGTTCAAGTGTATTGCTCCTCTGTTCAAAAGTACCTAATGACATCTTACCTCAGCATGGGTAAAAGCCTAGTTTATCATTATAGTTGCCTACATAAGACCCCACCCAATCCGGTTGCTATTTCCCACCTGCTTCCCACTGTTCAAATACGGGCTTGGGGCCTTGCACTTGCTACATCCTCTGCCTGAAATGCTCTTCCCTAAAACATCTACTGAGGGCGCCTCACCTCCAACTCCTGAAGGTTGTTATTCAAATCAATATCTCAGTGAAGCTTTCTTGACCATTCCATTCAAAACTGCAACAAGCCAACCAAGCTTTAATTTTTTTCCCATAGCACTTATTACTACCTAACTGACTGTACTTCTTTTTTAAATTTTTGCTTCTGAGCCATCTTCTCTTCTCAGAATGAACTCTATAAGAGCGGGGATTTTTTTTCCTGTTTAATTCTGTCTAGCACCTAAAGCAGTGTTTGTTACCTACCAGGCATTCCATAAATGGATAAATCACTATGTCCCAATACCATATGTCTCAAGATTATCTCCCACTGACCTAATCTGGCTTGAAGAGAGACATTGCTAAGGCCCTCCACATTATGAAGCACAGACTAGCAAAGTTAAAATGCATCTTCAGAAGCATCTAATTCTCCAAGTAGAATCAATGAGGAGACACTAAAGACACATACAGAGATTTCTTATGGTGGCTTCAAAAATGTAACAGAGCTCTGTGAAGTCATACACAATCACATGTGGAGAGTGTTGTAGGGGTGGGGGAGGTGGTACATTCCTAAACTTTAAATACCTTCCCAAGCCTGGTATTCTGTGACTCTCGAGCTTGTTCCACCTTGGTCTGGGCTCCTGTCCTGAGCCCATAATGTCTTCTCCAGCTGTATGCTCTAAGCCATGCTCCTGCACATACTGAGCATCTTCCCATAGCATCAGACTGAAGACTAGATAAGGAAAGAATAAATATCCCACCGTGCCCCAAGTCCTAGGGAATGGGGAAAGTCAGGAGCCAGAGGGAGTCTTTTGGAAGCGCCATAAACCAGGCCCCCAGGGCAGCGAGGTAGCCTTTGGTGGCAGACATCACTGCATTTCCGTGTCCCTGCAGTAGCATGAGGAGACCTTCCTAGAAGATACTTACAGGGCCTATGCAACCCCTGGAAGTGTCTGGAAGATTCTGTGACTAATTCCTCCCTGTATGTAATACCTTACAAATGATCTCATATTTTCTGTACAAATATAATATAATCAAATAAAATGATGCTTTTATTCACAATATATTGTTTTTCAACAAGCTTTAGAAAACATTGAAATTTTTCTTTTCTTAATTGAAGGAACAAAAATTCAGGGAATCACAACCTTTGCCCTACAAACCCTACACAGAGCTAACTTTCAATCAGACTTCCTCATTTTTAACAGTCATGGTTATCTACATCAAAAGACTTTTGTCAATGCAGAGAATATTAAGTATAATTGCCTCTGGTTCTGAAGAGAAACAGAATTAAAATTCTTCAAATTATATTTCATCATACTACAGACGTTTTCTTTAGAAGTCAATAGAACTCACCCATCAAAACCTCCAACAAGACTTTATCGGCTGTAAGATAAAACTAATTGGCCTTACAAGGGATAGTATTTTTATTTTTATATTTTTCTAAACCTGAGAAAACAATATTCTTGAAACAACTGCAGGATTCTTGGAATTGCCAATTTAACTGCAATCTTCTTTGTCCCCGAAGGATCTACATTGTAGCAAAGTTTCCACCATTTTCTTTTTCTCCTGTCTTTAAACCAAAGGTAAGTTATCTCAAAGGCAAATTTGAACCTCACGTTAAATATATGATACACACATGGAACTGAATTTAGCAAAGAGCTACGTGAATCAATGGATTATTATAATAAAATTATGCAATATGATTATCTCTTTGAGTCATTAAGTATGAATGACACAAACATTCAAAAGGCCTATCTAATTGACAGTGAGCTAAGATTAAGCAGCATTTTGAATCCTTTGCTGTCTTATTGTTTGAATGTGATAAAAGTTAAAAAGAAGACCCTACCTACAAAGGCAAAAGCATTAGTCCATCTTTAGTTTTAGACGTAATCGTTTTTGAAGAATCATGATCTGTGAATAACAAAATTAGTAGAGAGTAGGTACCACATTTACTTGAAAGAGCTATTCCTTCATGATGCATAGTAAATACTCAGTAAATATTTCTGGAATAAGAAATAATGCTATTTTTACCATTCTTCTGGGAGGTACTATTTCCTGTTAACTTTGACACACTAACAACTTTCCACCCAAGGATGACTTAGTGTGTCCAGAAAGTTCAATCTGAAAAATTCTCAGGATGTTACTTTTGCATGTGTTTCTGGAAAATGAGAAACACATTCCAGAACTCAGGAATGGGCATGAGAATATTTGCAGATGTCAGTGTGGCTTGGGTTTAAGATCAGTCCAGCAGGAGGAACCCAGGGGCAACTGTATTAGGAAAGGGGCATATGACCCAAGCTAATGGCATTTGCTGTTGAAATCTCCCCCAGTTGATGTGGCTTTCCAGAGAATAGTACTTGGTCTTTAGCAAAGGAGGGAAAGAGAGCGGACTCTATCTTTTACATCAACCAATCCCCATGGTCATTTTCTTCAGACAATCAGAGCACAGAAGTCAAAGACATTTTGGGTAACCTTTTGGCTGAGATTTGTACAATAGAAAAGGCTGAGATGATTCTAAAACATCTGCTAGAAATTCAATTACTTGGACCTACACAGTTAAAAACCTATGACTATGACTATTACCAGCAGCCTTACCAAAATAATTTAGCACCTACTTTTATTTCAACCTGAGGTAACAGGAAATTGTTTATAATTCTGCAGCACTAGGTGTTTTTCATTTTTGTCTTCCAAATAAACTCCAGGAGACAGAAAAATGCTGAAGACATTCATATAAATCAGTCCCCTTATGTTTACATTTAACTGCCTTGCTCTGTTCATCTAATGGCTTTAGTCTGTTTTCCCTTTGCAAGCTCAGCATGGTTTTAAATACAATAAGGAACAGCATTTCTTCCACCATCGCCATTCCCAAAATAGGCTCAAACCCACACATTGCAAAGAGTGCACCCCCGCTTAAAGATTTCTTATTACCCTCATTTTTTGTACTATTTCTATTAATAAAAATTAGTGGCCATTCTTCCCCGGTTGGGACCAGCTTTATTAAACCATGTTGGAATGAATTCCTCTCAAAGCAAATGGTATGTCCTCTCTTGTCACTACTTCACTGGTGGAGTGTGTCTTCTGTGGATGCTTTACCCAGAAACAGTGAGCAAAAACTCCATGGCTTGAGTTTTCTTGGCAGCGCAGTCACCTGTTTTCTGTCAGAATGAGTCATCCTTTTGGTCTTCAGCTCATTGCTTCTTGACAGCTTACTCCTGTCATGTGAATACATTTTCAGAGTAATGGTATCACATTTAATTTGTGTAAATCTATGTGTTTTTATTGATACTTATACAGAGAAAGTTATAATATCTGACTTGCCAATATTTGAAATAATTGATTAAACCAATTACTTACTTACTTAGAATATTGGTAAATTATGGAAAAGGTTGAGCTTTCCCATAGAAAATACATCATAAGGTGACCAAACAGCCTCAGTTGTAAGCAAAAGTTCCCATTTTAAAAAAGAATGGTAGAAGGAGTGATAGAATTAACACATTATCACTTTGTAAACTTTAATGAAATTATTGATTTAGTTAAGAATTATCAAGTGGTATTCAATCCATCAGGTAAAAATGTATGGAGGAATCAGACATTTGCATAGTAACAGCATACAGATTAGTTTCTGGTAGCAAGAAGAAATGTCATATCAAAAAGGATCATCAGGAAGTCGTTAACATAGAGTTGGTCAAAGCAGTGTGGAGTACACAACATCCACTAGTATGTACTCCTACCAAAATATTTAACCCTTTCCATAAGAATGCAAAACAAGCCCTGGCTGGCATAGCTCAGTGGATTGAGCACAGGCTGGGAACCAAAGTGTCCCAGGTTCGATTCCCAGCCAGGGTACATTCCTGGGTTGCAGGCCATAACCCCCAGCAACCGCACATTGATGTGTGTGTGTGTGTGTGTGTGTGTGTCTCTCTCTCTCTCTCCCCCCCCCTCCCTCCCATCCCTCTCTAAAAATAAATAAATTTAAAAAAAAAGAAAGTGGATTTAAAAAAAAAAGAATGCAAAACAAATCCAGGAAAAAGGAGATATGTAACAGGATGAATGACCCTCTTTCTGGCAAGTCAGGATCATGAAACATAGAACTATTCTAAACTACAAAAGGTTTAAATGACACAAGCCCCAACGGCAGTATGTTATTATCTTGGATTAGACCCTGGTATGGACAAATCAGCTGAAACAAAATTTTAGGGAGAATTTTAAGAAATTTGAATATGTAATAAATGTTAGATGATGATTAGTAATTATTATTAACTTTCTTAGGCATAATAATGCTATTTTGGTTATATAAGCAAATGTTCTCATTTTTTACAGATACATACTAAAGTACTTAAAAGGTAAGCTGTCACAAAGCCTATAGTTTTCATTAAAATATATCAGCATAGTAAAAGTTGAAAAGGAGAAAAGATGAAACACTTCCTTCAGAATAAATAAACACAAGCAGCAGATGATATCTTCAAATGGTTCTGGCTCATAACTTTCCACCAAAACTTCTAAGACTCTTCTTCCCTGTTAATATTACCCTAAAAGGATGATAAATTCTTTTCATAAGCTGGATATTTATTCCTTCTTTATTCATTGTTTTTTAGAAAAAAGAGCAGGAAAACACTCTAGCATGAAAATATTGTTTTCATTTTCTTCCTTTTTCTTTTTAACATAGTCCACAAAGGATGTACCCCAGAGCAGCGGCAGCAGCATCACCTGGGAAGTGTTGGGCATGCAAATCATGGGCCCTGACTCAAGGCCTCCAAGATCACAAACCCTGGGGCTGGAGACCAGAGGGTTGTATGATGCTGATGCACACTGAGGTTCAGCAGCCCTTATTCTAGAGTTCTGTTTCTCCCTTTGTGAGTCATGTAGTCACTGCTAAGTTGGCCTGCACACAAGAGATGAAATAAAGGAAGATCCAGAAATGTAGAATTGATGTGTAATTTTTACTCTTCTCTATCAATGCCTTTAGCCATGAAATTAAAAAGTGGGATGACAGTACTTGTTATATTGGATGTTCCATTATACTTACAACAGAATATTTTGGAGCATTAGTGAGAATAATGAACATGTTCTGTGTAATCATCAGTATACTTTCCAGAGCCCAGGAGAGCCCTCTCCTATGAGATAAAGTGAGGCCCATTTTTCTCTCCTGGGCACTTCCAAACCCAGCACAAGTAGCAGCCATCCGCAGATTGCTCTGTAGTTTGTGTCTGGTGGCCCTGGGCAAGGCACAGGCGGTGGCTGACCTTGTACCTCCCAGGAGGCCCCAGAGCCAGTGCACCCAATGGACAGCTTTAGGCCACGCCTATTACAACCCTACCACCTCCACAAGCAACACATTCAAGGGGTAGACTCAGTGAGCACTAAAGCCCCACTGAAGCAACGTGGTGCTCTGTAGAGTCTACTACTGCACAGCAACGTCCCTTTAGTCACAGCTGTCACAGCCTGTCCTTGTAACTGATCAGCCTGTGGGTCAATCCCTCCCAGTGCCACCCACAGTAATCAAGCATCAGCTACAATGCTCACATCAAGGACAATGCTCACAGCCCCCACAAAGGCATAGTCAGAGCACCCAACACAGGCGACTGGGGGAAAAGCACCACTGGGCCCTATAGGACACCTACTATATAAGGCCATTCTCCCAAGTCTGGGAGGTGGAGCAGTTCTAACCTAACACATAGATACAAACATAGGAAAGCAGCCAAAATGCAGAAACAAAGAAATAGATCTAAAATGGAAGAACAAAAGAAATCTCTAGAAAAATAACTAATGAAATGGAGGCAAGCCAACTACCAGATATAAAGTTCAAAATAATGGTTATAAGGATGCTCAAGAAACTTAGGAACTCAGCAGCATGAAAAAGGACATAGAAATTATTTTTAAAAAACAACCAGAAATGAAGAATACACTAACTGGGATGAAGAATTATTTAAAGGAATCAACAGTAGAGTAGATGAAGCTGAGAATCAAATCAGCAATTTGGAATATAAGGAAGCAAAAAACACCCAATCAGAACAGCAAAACGAAAAAGAAATTCAAAAAATGAAAATAGTGTAAGAAGCCTCTGGGACAACTTAAAGCATACTAACATTTGCATCATGGGGATGCTGAAAGGAGAAGAGAAAGAGCAGGAAATTGAAAACCTATTTGAAAAAATGACAGAAAACTTCTCTAACTTGGTGAAGGAAATAGACATACAAGTCCAGGAAGTGCAAAGAGTCCCAAACAAGATAAACCCAAAGAGGACCACACCAAGACACATCATAATTAAATTGAAAAAAAAATTAAAGACAAAGAAAACTTTTAAAAGCAACAAGAGAAAAGCAGTTGGTTACCTACAAGAAAGCTACTGTAAGTCTGTCAGCTGATTTCTCAAGAGATACTGTGAAGTCCAGAATGGAGTGACCAGAAATATTCAAAATGATGAAAAGCAATTACCTACAACCAAGATTATCCAGCAAAGCTATCATTTAAAATTGAAGGACAAATAAAGGGCTTCCCAGATAAGAAAAAGCTAAAGGAGTAAATCATCACCAAACCAGGATTACATGAAATGTTAAAGGGTCTTCTTTAAGAACAACAATACAATAAATAAATAATATGAGCAATTAAATGGTAATAAAAACATATCTATCAAGAATTGAATCTAAAAGGCAAAAGAAATGAAGAAGCAGAACAGAAACACATTCATAGATTCAGAGAACATTTTGCCAGCTGCCAAATGGGAAGGGAATTGAAGGGATGGGAGAAAAAGGTGAAGGGATGAAGTACAAATAGGTTGTTGCAGAGTAGTCATGATATAAAGTACTGCATAGGGAATATAGTCAATAATATTCTAATAACTATGCATGGTGTCAGATGGGTACAAGATTTATTGGGATGATCACTTAGCAAGTTACATAATGTCTGATCACTAGGTTGTACACCTAAAATGAATATAGTATTGTCTGTCAACCATAAATGAAAAATAAAAAATGATTTAAAAAATAGGCCTCATGTTATAGGCTAGAGTTTTATGACAACAATGTAAATTATCCCTGCCCTTAAACACTTCACGGGATTGCACTAATGGGAACTCCTGGCATGCCTGTTTACAGTGTTCCAGGTCTCTAGTGGTCCACCTTGTGTTCTTCAGAAGACTAGTGGTCATGTCTAAATGCTGTAAAGTCCATTGCATTCATATATGACTTCTGGGTGCTCAGTAAATGTGTGACGCCGATTCTTTCTTATCATCAGTAGGTAATCAGAGCCCTGAGCCATTTCACAGCACCATCATTTACTAGTGTGCAAGCTAGAAACCAAAACCAAAGTGCCTGATCTATCAGTGCTTTGGCTCCTGGACATACTGCCAGCTAAAAGAGAATGCAGAATATTGAATTATTGTCCCATTCTCATGTCAGAAGTTTAAGGACATATTTAGCTAATGTATGTCCACATAAGAGGTGTCCAAGACTAACTAAAGTCAGTAGAACCAAATGGTGTTATACACGGTCTGTGTTAAAGCATGACCAGGCTGGTTCCCTACTCTGTACATTCAGGAATGAGAGCCTCTTAAGCTGCCCGTAAACCACAGGCACCAGTCCTCACTGCCTGGGAATTCTGTGATAATATGCACAAATCCTTCTATGAGACCACTTGTGAAACAATGTCCACTTTCCTGCCATATCCATCAGTTTTATCACAATCCATTCATGGCCAGACACAGTTGTAAATGAGGACAACCGACATTTAAGGCAGAAGTCAAGAGAGGCAAAAAGAAAGAAGAAATTAAATTATATTGAAGCAAAAGAATTCAACTCAGTATGAATCAATGAAAAGGAAAATAACACACTCACAGGAAATAGCAGATGGAACTGAAAGAAGGCACCATGGAAAAGATAGCAAAGATTACCTGACAGATCTATTGTGATGTTGCTTTATTTTTATTCTTTAATCCTCCAGTCTCTAAACAAAATTATGGCACTAATTATGCTATGACTATCTGTACTGTACACCCTTGAAGAAAGCCATTGTCCTAAAAAGCTCCCTATGTGAAATCACAAACTGCCTATGGAGGCAACTGCTGATGTATCTGTATATACATAAATATGTACAAATGTATTATACACACATGTATCACAAAGTTTAAAACAGCATTAGGTTAGGTAGAGATGGATTTCTCCATTTACTTTCCTTGTCTCTCCTATTACAAATGTTAAATCCTTCACTTACATTACTAGTATCAAATTTTTGTTTACTGTAGCATATAAAAACCAAATTCTTGATTACGTTGCGCATATTTTTAGCAAGGCATCACTAAAATTAAACTATAAAAATACATCATTATAAATCATGGTTGCCGCTTGCCATATCTTTCAGTTATGTGTGTAATCTGACATGCTTCTTCAGACAACATGCTTGTAAATTAAAAATTAAACTTTTTTTCTTTTTTAAAAGTATATTTTATTGGTTATGCTATTCAAGTTGTCACACTTTTTTCTCCCCTTTATTCCCCTCCACCCTGCACCCCCTCCCACCAGAATTCCCTGCCCTTATGTCTAAGTTCATGTCCATGGGTTGTACATATAAGTTCTTTGGTTTCTCCATTTCCCATACTATTCTTAACCTCCCCCTGTATATTCTGCACCTGCCATTTATGCTTCTTATTCTCTGTACCTTTCCCCCCATTCTCCCCCTCCCCTCCCTGCTGATTACCCTCCATGTGATCTCCATTTCTGTGATTCTGTTCCTGTTCTAGTTGTGTGCTAAGTTTGTTTTGTTTTTGTTTTTAGGTTCAGTTGTTAATAGTTGTGAGTTTGTTGTCATTTTACTGTTCATAGTTTTGATCTTCTTCTTTTTCTTAGATAAGTCCCTTTAACATTTCATATAATAAGGGCTTGGTGATGACGAACTCCTTTAACTTTACTGTATCTGGGAAGCACTTTATCTGCTCTTCCATTCTAAATGATAGCTTTGCTAGATAGAGTACTCTTGGATGTAGGTCTTTGATTGGGAGATGGTTTGCCTGGATCAACAGTGCAAAATGAATTGGGTACATTGGTTAACTTCAAATGCAAACTGGGGTGGAGAGAGGGAACAGAAAGAGAAATGGGGTGAAAGCGGAGACAGAGACAAAGAGAGAAAAAGAATCAATGTTATAAATAGTTTATACTATGGTAGATTCAACAAATATGTCAATCAATAGAGTGGGTAACTATAAATTGTACTTAATTCTGCACTGACGCTTGAAATCACTTGTGTTATATGTGTCTTCAACGTGTTCAAATGTGACATTTTAAAAGGAAAGGAAAGGAAGAATTGGTATTTGAATGTTCTTGACCTTTCTCCCTTTCCCTTCTCCATGAGGGTCCTCATTTTGCCCACACAGCTTCTCATCCTCTTCTGTTCTCTAAGACCTATAGATGATGGAGATTATTGATAGTAATGCATACTCTAAGGATTGCTATGGAGATATAAAGGAAGAAAAGCTACAGAAAAGGGGAAGGAGAAGAAATTTAAAGGGCCAGGGAGAAGGTTGGGAGATGTGTTTTTATTGAGATCAGGGAGGAGAGAGTCCTGCTGATTTGAGGGAAAGAAACAATGGAAACATCTATAAGAGGTCAAATAAGTGGAGATAAGAATAAATTATTCTTCACCAAATATCACTAAGGATTATATGTATTTCTCACTGTATTTTAAGAAACTTGGATTATTTTAATCGTTCTGTTTTGAAATGTACCAATTGTTACAATGTGTTTCTTCAATGAAAATATTCATGTAAAAACTAGGCTTCAATGTCCTTCAGTGTGGTTGCAGTTTTAATAACTTTATTTTAATTTGACTGATGTTCCACTCCTCCCATTTGGCTATCTCTGTTTACTGAATTTCATCATGTTCTCTCTGTATTTGTCATCACTTCACTACCAACATGAGAATGGACAATTCTCTCTTGTTTTCATGAAATCTAGGATATCATCAGATAGGTTGTAATCCATGTCACACAACATTGAAGATTGAGTTTGTATGTGCGTTTTGTGCTTCCATGCTTGTAAGTGTGTGTCTGCAGATGGAGATGGAGATTGATGTGTAGTCAAATGAGAACTAATAAGGATCATTCATAATCAAGAGAAGTCTCAGCACTTTGCAAAGTAACACAATTGCAAATGTTATTGCTTAATGAATACAACCAGCAAAAGTAATGAGTCCATTAAAAGATAGATTGTGTAGCCCTGCAATTTCATGAACCTACCCTTGACAAAAGGGAGAAACAGGAAGCAGAATTAGTGAACACTATTCCCTTTTAAATGAGCCTATGAGTTTCATTATATAGATTTAGGTAGGCAGTTACAGAACACTTACCACAGGAAAGCCACTCAGATCCTGGGAGAATGTCCAGTGTACGTGTGTGTGCTGATTAAAAGCCCTGGGCTTGATTCCTGGCTGTATTAACTAGGCAAATTACATAGCATTATTAAACACATTAATAAAATTGACTTTAGATGATTGTTATAAATATTAAACGTGGTAATATTTGTAAAAACTGACATGTTAACTGCACATAGAAAGCAAACAGAAAATAGCAGCAGCAATCGCTTTTGTAGCCTTGACTATATATGGGGCGCTGGTCTATGAGCTTTGTTTACATTAACACAGTAAATCCTCACAGCAGACCTTTGAGGTGGGTACTGTTATTACTCCTTTTTAACAGAAGGGAACAAAGGCATAGAGAGCTTAAGTAACTTCTCAATGTCACCCAGTTACAACATGTTATAGCTGGAATTAAAAACCAGATTTACTGATTCCAAATCTGTGTACTAGATTATCTTCTTAGTGACAATAATAATAATAACTTCTATTATCATCATGTGAAGGGAAAATGTACGTGCTAACATGGGAGCCAATTCCATAAACCTTGCAGCTGTATATATATATGTACATATATATTGCAGAATTTGAACTTGCACCAAATTGCCTATAAACAACCTTTGCCTATATTTCTTTATGATAGCCCCATAAACTACTAGCATGGAGTGCTGAAGAAAATGTAGATTTGAAGCATTAAAGTGCAAAGCAAACAAAATAAAAGACCTGACCAAGTTTTAAAGTTTCTCTTGAGACATAAAAAATTTTAAGATTTTTGTTTATCTGAACAGCAAACTAAGAAGGTCTTATTACACCCAAAACCTTCTCAGTCTTAAATCGAAGGTTAATAGTTATTTGAGCCATTGGACACCCAAACTGTCTTTCATTAAAATAGTGTCAGAGAGTAGAGTTACTAGATTTCACAGATAAAAATGTAATGTTTGAGACATACTTATACTAAAAAGTATTCATTATTTATCTGAAATTAAAATTTAACTGTGATTTCTATACTTGATCTGACAACCCTAGAGTCAGAATATTAAGTAATTTAAGCTTCAGAGATGGGTATATGTGGCATTTATGAATCCTACCAGTTATTGGAAGTTTGAGGGAAGAATATGAAAGTCTATTCTAAAAAAAAGTCTGTGCCTTTTAATAGACATCCTCTTCATATTTTTAAGGTAGGAATCAGAATTTATGAACAAAATTAGTACAATAAAGTTTTCCACATTAATACCTTCACAAGGAGCTCAGCGCACTAGTTTAAAAGACAGTTTGACACACCTCCCCATGAGATCCACAAAGCTGTTGCAGCTTCACTAGGGCTTTCTGGACATTAAATTAAATCCTCTGAGTTCCACAAGAGCCAATTTATCATCTTGAGGTAGTCGAAACAAAACTTCACATATATAGAAGTATCTCTGCAAAGCAGTACTGCAGATGATGTCACAATATAAATCCCTGTGAAAGGGAACAGATTCACCCTTGGAAGGGAAGAGGGAGGAGAGGAAGGATGGAAAATCTCAATCTGGCCAATAAAAAAGCACTGCTTTGCGTGTCATGTTTTCCATTAAAGCTGGAAATAAAAGCTAGGCAGGATGTCAACCTGTACATCTCAAACGGTTTTCTGAGTTTGCGCTACAGAGAAGGTTGTGTAAGTCCATTTTTCACCAGCGAAATCTGCCCTTCAGCCAGAGCAAATCCAAGCCAATGCTCCCGTGATTGTGTGTCTGTTCAGGGAGACACCATCTTTTTCAAAACCCAAGGGAGCCACATTTTGGGCCCCACGTCAAGCAGCTGTTCTAGGAAGAGAGGGTCTCCCACAAACAAACAACACAAAGCCTTCACTGTGCCTTCGCAGGTGCTTATGTGCCAGCAGGAAGAATCTCTACCCTTTAATGTATGCAGTGATGGGATTAATGTTCATCTGGTGAAGCTCCACAAAGTTCGACACTTTGACTGTAAAATGAAAGAACCATGTCTTCACAACTCAGGTTTATATTCTCACCATTGTTAATGACATTCATAATATACAGTTTATTCTGAAATTGTTTCCAGGCCTCTTTCTTTTTAAAATCATACTGGAACACATCTGACAGCATAACCAAACATAAATTTTGATAATGATTTTTTTACAGTGACTGGTATTGCAAGTCAGTAGCAAATACATGTACACACATATACATGATGCTGTCCTGGAAAAATCTCTCATTTATTCAAGTTTATCCAAGTAGTTGACATGAAAAAAAATCAAGTTCTCTTCTACAAAGGCAAAAGTAATGAAAAAAAACATTTGAAATTTGGGCTTTTTCTTATTTTCCTGCAATTAATGACATTAAAAGCAAAGGCAACAAAAGCAAAATAAACATGCTGGACTACATCAAACTAAAAAGCTTTTAGTTTCCCTGCTCATTTTTAATTGAAAAACAACAAATGAAAAGGCAATATATGGAATAGGAGAAAATATTTGCAAATCATGTATCCGATAAGAAGTTAGTATCTAAAATATATAAAGAGCTTATACAAGGTGATAGCCAAAAAAAGCATTTGCTTAAAATACAGGCAGAGGAACTAAATAAACATTTCTCCAAAAGACATACAGATGGCCAACCAGCACATGAAAGTTACTCAACATCACTAATCATTGGGGAAATGCAAATCAAAACTACAATGCCATCTCACTCCACATCTGTTAGAATGGCTATTATCAAAAAATCAGGAGATAACAAGTGCTGGTGAGGATGTGGAGAAAATGGAACTTCTGTGAACTGTTGGTGGGAATGTAAATTGATGAAGCCACCATGGAAAATAGTACGAAGATTCCTTAAAAAATTAAAAATAGAACTGCTATATGATCCAGCAATCCTGCTTCTGGATATATATCCAAAGGAAATGAAATCAAGATCTCAAACAGATATCTGTACTACCATGTCTATTGAAGTGTTATTCACAATAGCCAAGATATATATATGTATATATAGATATAGGTATGGATATATATATATCTTTTTCAGCCATATGAAAGAAGAAAATTCTACAATTTTTTTCACAATTTGGATGAATCTTGAGGGTATTATGCTAAATGAAATAAGTCAGAGAAAAAGAGAAATACTATATGATCTCATTTATATGTGGAATCTGAAAAACTCCAATACATGGAGAGAACCGATTACTTCCAGGGCCTGGGAGAAAATGGGGAGATGTTGGTCAAATGATACAAACTTTCAGTCATAAGATTAGCAAATCCTGGGGCTCTTTGCACAATATAAGGGTTTCAGCTAACACTGTATAATATACTTGAAAGTTGCAAAGTAAGTGTTAAAAGTTCTCATGACCAAATGGAAAAAGTAATTATGTGACATGATAGAGATGTTAGCTAAAGCTACAAATGGTAATCATTTTGCAATATGTAAGTATATTGAATCAATACATTATACCCTTTAAACTTATATGATGCTATATTTCAATATATTTCAATAAAGGTGGAAATAATGCTACAAAGTGCATTATTACAGAATTGCAAAGTTTTTACAAAAGATATTACATTCTTATAAACCTACAGTGTATTTTCTTTATGAAATATATAGCTTATAAGCCCTGGCTGGCGTAGCTCAGTGGATTGAGTGCAGGCTGCGAACCAAAGTGTTGCAGGTTTGATTCCAAGTCAGGGTACATGCCTGGGTTGCAGGCCATGACTCCCAGCAACCACACACTGATGTTTCTCTCTCTCTCTCTCCCTCCCTCCCTTCCCTCTCTAAAAATAAATAAATAAAATCTATATATATATATATATACATATATATATATAGCTATAAAGCAAAATCATAAAAATTTGCAGGAAAATAGGCATAAAATAGATGGTTGTAGTTAACCCTGGAGAAGGAGGGAGGAGAATGGGTTTAGAGAAGAATATACTGGAGCTCAAATGTATCTGCAATTTTTAATACTATAAACAAAGAAAATATGTCATCAAAAGCTAAGTAAAAGCTAAAATAGAAACCATAATAAAAGCTAAATAAGAAAAATGCAGTAAGCCCCTAAAATAATTTAAAATGGTTGGTGAAGAGAAGTAAGAATTGTGTGGTGATGAAGAGAAAGCAAGTGGAGAAATTTTTTTCATAATAAGCTACATACAACTGTTCATCTTTAAACTATGCATATATAAACTATGGTATAATAAAAGTACAGTTTTTAAAAACAGTAGTTAACTACTTAAAGGCAATAGCCCAATCCTAATTGGCCATATCTACTATTTACTACAAGTCTTTCCAGAAATTCTTCTATACTGTTCATAGTTAAGATCTTTATAGTTTGAGATGTAAACTCAAAAATATTATGTTTAACAACAGAGAGCATAGCAGTTCTCACCTACGAGAGAGGACACAGACCTGAACTTGTGAATATGACATTTGCTTGGTAACAAAAGTTCCCATTTCTCATGTCTATTATAAAATGCTTGTGTGTCTGTCAGACTGTGAGGACTAGGGCTTCATACCTATCAGGTGGTTTGACCCCTGTTTTCAACTAGTGAATGTCCCACTTTATCTCTACAAATTAATTTGTATTAATGCTTACTTTGCCTTATTACTATTTTTGGTAATGATTGCAAAGGTCACTTATTTCCTTTGTTTCATATTTATAAGAAGCAGGTGGTTGTTTTATTTGTTTTTAACTAATCTGATAATCTTAGTCTTCTACTTGGAACTCTGAGTCCATTTACATGTAACGAAATGTCATCATGATTGTGTTTGTCTTCCATTTTATTATTCTCCACTTCATCCAATTGTTTTATTCTTTCTTTTCTTGCCTCTTTTTGGGATAGTCAAATATATAAATTATTACATATTCTCCATTTTAAGTCAGAATATTAACTCTTCTTGTCTTCTTGCTTCAGAAGTTCTGAGATGCCTTTAATAGGTTATTTTTGTATTTGATTCATTCATTCTAGTTGTTGTTTTATATTTGATTCATTAATTCTGGCCTTGCTTGGCCACAACCACTTCACTATACCTAGAATCTTTTAACTTGATTTATCTGTTATTTAACAACAGTTTTGGGTCCCATTTTCACTAAGAAAATAATTGTACTTAATATTTTGGGGGAAAAGTATATCTTCAGACTATTTCTAGGCATAAAGGGATAAAAGCAGTATTTATGTTTAATGTTTAAGTTTTTCATTGACATATTTCCTCAATAACAGATTATATTTTTTAATTATGTGTATATTAAAATAATTAAAAGTATCTGAGAATATTGATTTTACTGTCAAAATTTTACTTGTTTTTAACATGGAAACCTATATTTTAATATGGCTAAAGATTGACTTGGGGGATGCATTTGGAGATTATTATATGCAACAATCTAGTCAGTGAAACCATGAGATATAATTAATTCATAATAAAAACATGTCAATCAAAAAAATAGCAATAACCAATTTATGGTCACTGAAGATGGAACTTCAGAAGAAACTGCTAATAATTCTTGTTTTCAAATCAGCAGAATGACCTATTTCTCCCAAAACAGGCAAAGTAAATAGCATAATTCTAGATCACCTAGAAGTTTCTAGGTTAATGGAACACTGTCATGTGCATTTTTTTCCTATAAAGATAAAGATAAAACCTTAAGTTACCTGTACACCTCATGACCTATTGGAAATATAACATGTCTTGTTCCAAAAAAGATTCAAGATGATTTAAATAGAAATTAAAGATACATTTTTAAAAGAGTAGAAGCCATTAGGGAAAAGAAAGAATATAAAGGAGATAAGCAGATGAAGGCACAGGGGAGTTATGCATGCTATAAGGGTCAGTGCAAGTGAGCCAGGTGATAGTCATGTCAGTATTGATAGTCATGCTCAATTTGATGAGCAACACAGATTTTACTCATTTTTCTCTTCCTCCTTTATTGTTGAACTAATCAGTCCAAGTAGATCTAATTTCCCACAGTTTGATAAAAGATTCCGAAATAGATTGGAAGATGGTCTTTATAATTACCTCCAACATTACAATTCTATGACCTAAGCCAGCTCTGAAGGAGAATGCAATTAACACCTATCTGTGAGACACGTTGTGAAGAAGGGATTTCTGTTTCAAATAGCTTTCTTTTCTCTAAAATTTCATTCTCCCCAGACTTGGGCAACATTGTGTAAGCTATCTAACATTGAGTAGTTCACAAAGCTTAAAATGAGAAATAGAGTATTAAGAGAATAAGACACCTACTAAATGCATATCTGTGATTAATTTTTTATTTTTTGTTATGTTTTATTGATTATGCTACTAGAATTATTCCCATTTTTCCCCCTTTGACACCTCCAACCAGCACCCCTCACTCCTTCAGACAATCCCTACATCATTGTTCATGTCCATGGGTCATGCATATAAGTTTTTTGGCTGATTCTTTCCTTTACTGTACTTTATATTCCCATAAGTGTTCTGCAACTACCAATTTGTACTTCTTAATCCCTTCATCTTTCCCTCCATTCTCCCAGACACCCCTTCCAACTGGCCACCATTCCAATGTCCTTCATATCTATGATTCCATTTCTGTATTTTTTTCCTTAGTTTTTTTATGTTCAGTTGTTGATAGTTATGAATTTATTGCCCTTTTAATGTTCATAGTTTTGATCTTATTTTTCTTAAACAAGTCCCTTTAACATTTCATGTAGTAATGGCTTGGTGATGATAAACTCCTTTAGCTTTACCTTGTCTAAGAGGCACTTCATCTGGCCTTCAATTCTAAATGATAGCCTTGATGGGCAGAATAATCTTGGTTGTAAATCTTTGCTTTTCTTTTTTTCTCTTTTTTTCATATGTTTTTATTGTTACTCAAGTACAGTTGTCTCCATTTCCCCCCACTACTCTCCCCCACCCCAGCCATCCCCACTTTCCACCCTTGATCCTACCCCCCTTTGGTTTTGTCCATGTGTCCTTTATAACATGTTCCTAAAAACCCTTCCTCCTTTTCCCCCCATTATCCCTTCCCACCTCCCCTCTGGTTATTGTCAGTTTGTTCTTAATTTCAGTGTCTGGTTATATTTTGCTTGCTTATTTGTTTTGTCGATTAGGTTCCAGTTATAGGTGAGAATATCTGGTATTTGTCTTTCACCATCTGGCTTATTTCACTTAGCATAATGTTCTCCAGTTCATCCATGCTGTAACAAAGGGTGGGACCTCCTTCTTTCTTTCTTCTATGTAGAATTCCATTGTGTAAATGTACCATAGTTTTTTGATCCACTCATTTATTGATGGGCACCTAGGTTGCTTCCAGCACTTGGCTATTGCAATTATGCTGCTATGAACATTGGGGTGCATAGGTTCTTTTGAATTGGTGTTTCAGGATTCTTAGGGTATAGTTCCAAGAGTGGTGACACTGGGTCAAGAAGCAGTTCCATTTCTAGTTTTCTGAGGATATTCCATACTGTTTTCCACAGTGGCTGCACCAGTCTGCATTCCCACCAATAGTGCACTAGGGCTCCCTTTTCTCAAAACAATGAGTAAATCCATTGTTTGTTGATTTGTTTATGATGGCCATTCTGACTGGTGTAAAGTGGTATCTCACTGTGGTTTTAGTATGCATCTCTCTGATATGCAAATCCTTGCTTTTCATCACTTTAAATATTTCTTGCCAATCCCTTCCAGCCTGCTAAGTTTCTTTTGAGAAATCAGCTGACAGTGTTATGAGGGCTCCCTGGTAGGTAACTAACCACTTTTCTCTTGCTGCTTTTAAGACTCTCTCTTTATCTTTAAACTAAAGATAGTTTGGTATTTTAATTGTGATGTGTCTTGGTGTGGGCTTCTTTGCATCCATCTTGTTTGGGACTCTCTGTGTTCCTGGATTGTATGTATGTCTATTTCCTTCACCAAATTAGGGAACTTTTATTTCATTATTTTTTCAAATGGATTTCCAATTCTTGTTCATTCTCTTCTCCTTCTGATACCTCATGTTGTAAATGCTGGTTTGCATGAAGTTGTCCCAGAGGCTGCTTACACTGTCTTCATTTTTTGAATCCTTTTATCTTCTTGCTATTTTAATTGGCTGTGTTTTTGTTTCCTTATGTTCCAAATCATTGTTTTGATTCTCAACTTCATCCACTCTACTGTTGATTCCTTATAAATTGTTCTTTATTTCAAAATAGTGTATCATTCATTTCTGACTGGATCTTTTTTATGCTGTTGAGGCCTTCACTAAGTTCCTTGATTATCCTTATAACCAGTGTTTTGAAATCTGCACCTGATAGATTGCTTATCTGCATTTTGTTTAGCTGTTTTTCTGTAGTTTTGCTCTGTTCTTTCATTTGGGCCATGATTCCTTGTCTCCTCATTTTGGCAGCTTCCCTGTGTGGTTTTGGAGGAGGGGTTGTTTGTTTGTTTATTTGTTTGTTTATTTTTGGTACTACGTAGAGCTGCTATGACTTCATCTTGATAGTTGGCCTAATGTAGTAGGTGTCCTGTAGGGTCCAGTGGCACAGCCTCCTTATCACCCAAGCTGAGTATTAAAGGTGCACCCTCCATGTGGACTGAGTATACCCTCCTCTTGTAGTTGAGCCTTGATTGCTCTTGGCACATCAATGGAAGCGATTTACTCAGGCCAGTCAGCTACAAACACTGACTGTGACCATCGACCACCAACCTCCACCCTCCCTGGAGAATAAACTGTGGCGGGGCTTACTCCACAGGGAAGTACTTACTTCATCAGGGCTCTGGTGACTGCTGAGTCCACCCCTTGAGTGTGTCACTTGCGGAGGTTGTTTAGTGATGGTGTCCTGATGTGGTCTGTAGATCTCCACTGCGTGCACAGGCTTTGGGGTTTCCCAGGATGTGTAGGCCACCATCAGTCATTGCCTGTGTTCTTTCTGGGACTACATGGCATAAGTTATACATGATCTGCAGATGGCTGCTACTTGTGCGGGACTTGAAGGTGCCCAGTCATGGCCAGTCTGTGAACAAAGGCCAGGTGTTTCTGGTGCCATTCCTGGGGCCACTTAGGAAGAGGCACAGGAGCTTGCTCATTCCAGCTGCTTCTTTGAGAAGATTTAGAAGGATCTGAAGCATGAGCCAATATAAGCCATTGACATGGAAAAGCCACTGTTAATAGCTTGGTTGGGTGTGTAAATTCAGTGGGGCAGAGCTTTAGGGAATCACCAAGTCAAGGCAAATGGTAGAGCCAGGTTGATGGAGTCTCAAATATGGTGCCCAGCCTCTGTGCCTCTGTGGAGGGGAGGGCTCAGAAAAATTATAATGGAATCTGGCAGTTCTATCAGCAGTCCTGTCTAGGAGAAAGCTGTCACCCAGTTTTCACCCTGATGCTAGACATTTCAGTTCCTCCCCGTATGCCACTGGTGCCTTTCAAGCTGCTGCCTGGATGCTGGAGTGGGAGTGAGTCTGAGTAAATCCATGTGCAGGCCCTTTAAGGGGAACTACTCAGGAATCCAGCAGATTCTTCCACTGACTCAATCCCCACTGGTTTTTGCAACCAGAAGTTATGAGGACTCATATTCCTGGCACTGGAACTCTGAGCTAGGTGACCTGGCATCATACCTAGACCCCTTACTCCCAAGATATCCCTCTCAATTTTTATCCACCACATGTAAGTGTAGAACCAGCATCATCCACATCCCTGCATCTCCATGTACCCAACCCTCCTACCAGTCCAGATGGATGTGATTCCTTCTTTAATTCTATAGTTATAGGACTTCCATTCAGCTCAATTTCTGATGGTTCTGAGTGATGGTTGATTTACAGTTTAGTTGTAATTTTGATGTGGTTATGCAAAGTGGTAAAGCATGTTTACCTAGACTGCTGTCTTGGAAAATCTGCCTCACATATCTGTGATTTAGAAAGATGAGGCTCATTACCAATTTTGCATTCATTTATTAACCTAAACTCAAAGCACACCATCAATGGGCTCTATGAGATGTTTCCTAGCTCTACCCTACCAATTACAGTTAATTCAACAAACCACTGACAAATCCAGGGCAATGGGTCATAAAAACTGACTCATCACCTTCAACAATTGACACACCTTAATAATCTGATTATACATTTCAGTATGAACCAATATTTTGATGAAGCTATTCAAAATGTTCAGTGTACATTCAAGTATGAACCTACACCAAAATTAATAATACCTTCAATATATTCTGACTCTTCTGGTCCATGTGGCATATTACATTCAATTCGGGGCATCATATTTTAAGGGAGTTCTGATAAACCAAAGTGTGAACTAAAGAAGTGATGAGAAGAACAAATAAACAAAAGTGTGTCTAAAAATATTGAAAAATTTGGGAATGGCAAAAAATAAAACATTTTTGAAAACAATCACTGTCAGTAATAGTTAAAGAACAATCTTTTGGAAGAAAAATGTATTTCTTCTCTGCTGTTCCACAGACAAATAAAAGAATAAAAATGAGTAAGTAAAAATTAAAGAATATTCATTTCTTAATAGTTCTAAAACATTTTTAATTATTAGAAAATTCTAATAATCTTGCTGCTTTTATGAAACTACTGTTCTCTTTGTCATTGAAAGTATTAAAGCAGAGTCTGACCTATTATCCACTCTATGATTCATTTATTTAATAAGTATTCATGGGAGGCTTACTATGTCTAAAACACTGTGCTCAGACTATGTGAGTGGCAAAGATGAATTAGACCGAATTCTTCCCAGATAGTGGAGCTGCAACTTGAATTGATAATCAGAATACAAGGTAGGAAAGGAGAAGTGCACTAGAAGATGCACAGATAGTGTTGTATAGGGATGCAAAGGAAGGAGGCATGACTTCCAGTTCATGGATGTGGGAAGAGTGTTCTATTGTCTTCAACAATCTTCTCTACAGAGCAGTAAGAAATCAGTTCCTGTGACACTTCTGACCAAGACTCTTCCATTTTTCTTTGCACATGCAACAAATCAAGAATTGCTGTTTTGGCTTCTAAGGTCAGATATGATCTGGTTTCTGCCTATTTCAGTCATTCTGTTTCTGGAACACACCAGCCTCAGTCATCCTCTGGGCTTTCTATTTGTCAGTTATCTGCTGAGCAGACACTGGTTTGCTTGACAACTTCTTACTTTCTAATTTTCAGTTCCCATGTCATTCCATCCTTGAGGCCATCCTTGGAGGCTCCATCTAAATTAGCTGGGGGTGCCTCCCTTTAAATCCTACCTATCACCATCTTACTTTCTTTCTGGTACTATAAAAATATGAGTGTCCTTCCTCTTGTTCATTTATGTATAAATTGTCTATTATCTGAGAGCATGTGCAGCTAGAATGGAATTAGAGTAAGAATTTGTTTTCTGTGCCTTCAACATCTAGATTAGAACAATGCCTAACACACTGTAGGCATACAACAAATCCTTGTTGAAGGTTGATTGAATAAAGAGTTTTGATACATGGTGGGAGTTTAGAGAAGAATCTTTAACTCTTCACTTTTTTATTTTATGATATCCATTCTCAATACTAATTCATCTCAACTAAGTCAACCTTTTTAGGGTACCTGGCATTTGGGTCATTGCTTTTCCTCTTCTCTGCAGACATTCTTTCCAATTCTCAAATTCAAACAAACACACGTAGGTGATTCCTTTCTAACTCTTTATGAATCTTAATTAACTTTCTTTTTACACGTTTCTAAAATCTCTATTAACCAATTATTCTTGTTTACATGTTATTTCAATACTACTTTGTACCCACTCCTTATTTGATGGATGTAGGTTTCCTATGCCAACACTAGCCAATCAAATACAATGAAAGCCACATACGCAATTTTCAGTAGCCACATTAAAAAGAGGTAAATAGAAATTAATTTTAATAATGTACTTTAATTTAACCTACTATATCTAAAATATTATCATTTCAACATGTAGTCAATATGAAAATCATTAATGAGATATTGTCCAAACAATAAAACTGTGCTTAATGGGAAATTATTTTATACCACTTTAGGATTAAAATCTAAGTAATTAAAATTAAATAAAATTTAAAATTCAGTTCCTCAGTGACCCCATATTTCAACTGAACTGTGTGGCTAATGCCACATCTAGGTCAGTGCAGAACTACACAACTAAATGACAGATGCACTGGTGTGGGAACCAGCCCTTCAACAAAGCAGGCAGTTCGTAATTTTTTGGCTAGGTAAATGAATGAATAGGTCACTATTTAATTTTTAATAAAAAAGTAAGAAAATATAAATTATTTGTATCACTTCTCCAAATATGTGTTTAATTACTGTTGTTGCCAGGAAACAGCATTAATAACAGCAAAAACAGCACTAGGAAGTAAAAATACTGGGGTCACTAATGATTGTCAGGAGACTATGCTGCAGGGGTAAAAATTAAGGGTTCCCAATGCATTAAGCAAATCTTAATCATGGGGAAAGTTAACTCAGGTCTGCCTTAAGCCTCTCAAGATTGTGCTTCCTTCCTCACACGTGCTAAAAGTTTTGTTAAACACAGTTGAAGGAGCAGCTGGATAAAAGGCTGCCGCCAACCTTTTATGATAAGAAAAGCTATCGCCACTCCTGTGGCCTTGCTTTCTCATGAGCCTCTATTATAAAAACCAAGTTATAAAATAAATAAATATGTTTATGCACTCATACATGTATATATAAATAGAATAGGAAAATAAAAATTAAAGTAGAATAATAATAAACGGAAAATAAAATTTTTAAGGGAATTAATAAAATATTTTAAAATCTAAATAATCATGAGAATTTAAACACAAAAAGAACTTAAGTATGTTTGGTTTTCTTTAAAAAAGACACAGAGAAGGTGAATCATCAATATAAAAAGGTTAAAACTTTTTAAAAACCTGAGGGAAATAGAGAATAAAAGAAAAATACCATGGATAAAGCTAAAAAAACTCATGAAAATATAATATTTCTATCATAACAGTAACTGTTCCCATCATGTGCCTGGCACTGCACTGGATGTATTAGACTCACCAGCTCCTCCTTCAACTGTGGACTCTGGGTAATGTCCCCATTTCAGGGATGAGGAAATTAGGACTTGGAAGTTATTAGCAATCTACGCTGCTAGTAGGGAAAAGAGCTAAAATTGAAAGGTGAGAGTATTCAGTATAATTTTCATTTTAAATGTTTTGCTGGAGGGTAGCTGGACTCTTAAAGAAGTAGAAACAACAATCTTTAGCATAAGAAAATGAATCCCACTCTCCCAGCCCCTTCCACAAGCAGGGGTGCACTGTGTTGAGAGCATCACTGACAAAGAGGCAAGGCCTGTCAGAGATTCTTGGCCAAGGCTCCTCTGGAACCGAGAGATGTGTGAGTACAGAATTCACAAGTGTAGATTATTCATGGAGGAGAGGAGGTGGAGAGGATCTACCAAAAGATATCAGTTTAGTGGCCCCAAATATCTGTAACCCAAATTCAATTGAGTGATAATACCATGTTTTTGCCAAAGTCATCAAGACAGAATTTACTGAGTACCAATATGCAACACAAACTGAATTCTCTTTAAGGGTATTTTTTTTTTGCTGTTTCAAATTAAAAAAGAAAAAAAAGAATGTTCAAGATGTGTAAGCCACAGCCTCTCAGGAAAGGAAGAGCAAAATATTACATATGCTTTGAGAAAATGGATTGAAACAGCAAAATTTACCTCAGGCACAAAATGCACACCAAAATATCTTTTAAAACAACCACAATAATATTTAGTCAAAGTAAAATTTGGCCACAAATGATCACTTATAGTAGATGTGCTTTATCAAAAATATTTTCATCATTTTATAACTTATTTAATAGTGGTCTCTAAGGCTCTTCTTTTTTAATCTCGGTTCTTTTCCAAGTTATTCCATAGCATAATTTTTATCCTTCCTTAGTGAGTTTTTTCCCTGAATATTTTTCTGAGGTCTTCTCCTCCAACCCACCCTTTCACATATGCTTTAAAGTAGTTTAAAGTTGTGTCTTTAAAGTAGTTTAAAGTTGTGTCTTATGTTTTCTAAACATCAAATTTTCAATTTGAAAAATCTCTATTTTTCAAAATGACATGGACAAAGACCGAAGAGTATGGTGTTGGAAGTGGGCCTGGGCTTTGACCAGCCCAGATACTGCCAGAAAGGTATTCATATGTAAAGAGGATCCCCTGGCTGGGGAAGCTTTCTTAGTCTCCCTCCAAAGCTTCCAAGGAGGCAGGGGAGAAATTCAGCCTCAGTTCCATGAGAATGTTGGTGATGAGACAACAGGAAGTCCCTTCAGTGACATCGGGCTCTCTAAAGGTTTATTTTGTCAGCCTGCACTAACAAGACAATTTGAAATATCATTCTCAAACTGTTTTTTTCAAAACAGGCAGAATGTAAATGATAAAAGAATTAAAAGTAAATAACATGAAAATAAGCCGTATTCTTAGAAACTGTAAAATGAGGTCCTAGAGGATTAACATGGACTTTGTTGATCGTTAAGGAAAACTGAAAAAAAACAATGGACTATTCTATTGTCTATGCAATCTTTGGCTCTATTCGGGAGAAAAACTAGTAATTCCACATACATATTCTGAGTCAGCTTGGGAGGAACACAGTTTTGCAGACCTAGTCTTATCAGACTATCGCAGACTGATTAGACAGCTCTTTTGAACAATCCAGTTCTCTTTACTCGACCTTGGGATTTCTCCCACTCACCTGATCATAACAATTACTTTGGCTTCTTTGGAAATTCTGATTTGGTGGATCTGGGCTGAGACACACAAATCTATATTTTAAAGAAACACTCCTGGAAAATACTTAGGATCAGGCTAGTAGTTTGAACAGCCCTGCTTTATAGAGCAAGTACCAGTAATCTTTTAGAGTTAATCCTTTCTTACTAAAAAGAATAAACAGTTCAGCTGCCACAGACTTCTGGTATGTTTGATAATCATAATTCAGTAGAAAATGTTGATAAATCATTTCAAGCTTCTTTTGTGTAAATGAGCACCACCACCCGCCCCACCTCCAGCTAACTGTCCCAGTGTAAACAGAGAAAAATGTCCCTAACAGAACAAGTACCCCAGACCACAAGTGACTCTACAAAGATAATTTCTTTTAATTAAGCTTTACCTAAAATGGTCTACTGGCTTCTACCTTTACATTTAAGTGGCAATGAACAAGCACTTGAGTGTAAACACATCCTCTACGTAGACTGGAAGGGGAAAATGGTGGACCATGTGGGAAGTCTCCCTGTGGTCCCTTCCTCGACCCTTCCCCACTTCGAACACAGTAAGCCTGCTGTACCCTTTCCCACTTCATCCTCTACCCTCCCATCTAGTTTGCCAACAACTGATTCTGTTGCTGTTCTTCAGCTTACTATTCCCTCTAAACTTCTGCACCTCTTTACGAAGAGGCGTTTTTTCAGGGTGCTTTAGCCGTTAGTTCTCCAAACATTGTCCCTTGACGAAGTTGTTCGGTTTCTCTTTGCCACTGACTCCACCCTATATTTGGTCATATTAAAGTAACTCCTAACATGTATTGTAAGCAGTAGGTAAGCAGCAAATATTATCAAAGAGAGTGTTATCGTGCTTTGTATTTGAAATCATAAATCTTATCTTTTGCTTTCTCACAAGAGTGCCATTATCTCCATTTCCACGTGGGGAAACAGACCCAGGACGATGAAGTGACTGCTCTCCTTCATATCAGTCATGAGCCTGGAACTGGCACATACACTTCTCCTTCACTGTGTTCTCCAGCTTGCCCCTGTGCCTGTCATTAAAATATTATTTGATTCAAGAATTATTTTCTCTTTCTTCCAGGTCGTTAAAAAGAACATTAAACAAAGCCAGACCTCATGCTGATTCTATAGTCAACACATTGCCCTGAGTCATTAGGACCTGTCCTCCAGCCAGTTCTCAGTCCCTGTGACAGAGCACACAGCAAAGCCGATGCTAATTAGGTTGGCAAACAAGATTTATTGAGATACTGTATCAAATGCATTACAAAAACACAAGTAGATGTGGGTTAAGGTACATTCATTGTGCTAAGTTTTTCGTTCTCTTGACAACCCTATCAAGACTGTCTGGCACTACTTGTGTTTATAAACCTGTTCCTTTGGAGCAGAGCTCTTTTAGCTCTTTTGATTCCATTATCCTCTCAGAGTTCTAATCTTAACAGTGGTTCTGTTATTTTTTAAAAGGATTGATTTCATGACGGGAACTCAAGAACAGATTCCTTATTCCAAAATGATTATTACTAAAATTAACAATAGTTAACCCCAAAGATAACTGTGGGCATCTTAGTGCCTTGGACCAAGAGGAGGATCTCTGATTTGCAGATCTCCTCCCTCGCACTCAGCAGCATTATTTCAGAGCCAAAATTATGGCGCTCAAGAAAGAGCTCCGAGAACTGTATCCTCCTAATGGAGCAGCTCCCATTCACGTCTGACTTTTGGCTTGTTTTTCTGTGCCTCCACTCCCTCATGTTTATTTTCTTGTCGTAGTAGTTCTTGTACTTAACTGCTGCATAGGAACCTTTGCTGATACACTGTAAAACTTTACCTATATATTTTTCTACCTTTTCAAGCCCTTTGTTTTATAGAATTTTTGTATCTTTTAGTGAAAATTTGAAATATCATAAATGGCAAAGAAATTGCTTTTAAACCAAAGTCAAAGTGGTCTCCTGATGACCACCCCAAAGCCTAGTTCCTGTGAATGGAAATTGAGTCAGCTAGGAATTAAATTAGCAACCACCATGTCTCCCTAACCACAATTGCATAACCTTATGTCCAAGATATTCACAGCTCAGACCTTTACCACTGACTTGCCAAAAAAACGCCACATGCACACAGTTTTTAGCCTGCCTTTAAAAAGGTCCTTTCTGGGAGGGCTTTTTATTTTTAATGTTGGTCTGAGCCATTTCACCAGGACCATATATATACTGTACAGAAGTTCCAATAACATGAACTTTAAAATTGCAGTATCCATTAACAATATGGTCATCATGGAAAATAATAGCTAATTTAAAATGTGGATATCACATATAAAACTCTCTGCTAATAAATGCCACTCCTCATTGGTGTGAGAACAATAATGTGTCTAGTATTATTATTTTTTATTAAAAGTATAATATGATATTTAAAAGTGTTTGAAATCTGCATGGGAGGAAAGCAAACTATACTTTAGCATTAGGTAAGGAAACCTTATACACAAAGGGGTTCTACAACTTTAACTGTATTTTTGGAAATACATTCGTGGGGGTCATTTTACATGTAAAATACTATGAACTCATTTATTTATGATAATTGCAAGTATACCAGCAATTATAAGTACATGTTCAGTAATTTCAATTAATAAGAAATTATATTTATATGCAAGAAAAATGCATGATTCAGATTTGAAGAGTTGCTGTGTTGAATTTGCCTTTATGCCTCAAGGATATTCTGTACAGGCAAGTTTATAGTTGTCCTAGACTAAAAAAGACCAGGGTGCTTTCTTATTAGCAACAAACATGTGTGTGTTTTCCTTTAAAGGTATCAGCTACTACAAGAACAAACTTGCAAAACATATTTGGGTGTACTTTATGTGGCAATAAAGTGCTTTCTCCAAATTGATTCTTTTGAGTTGGTATCAAGTCATTTTTATTATCTTTTTATTATCTGTTGAAATATACAAATTAAATATTCATGTAACTATTTTAAATGCATACATGAAAGTAATCTTATAGAAATTGATAATATCAAGACCCGATTCAGAATGTAATTAACATTCTTAAGTAACATGGTTTCGCTATTGATTAATATTTATTTACAAGTTTCATAGGGAATGATATGAAAAGCGACTCACATCTCATGTGTTATGAGTAGAATGATCCTAAAAAGAAAAAATGCTAATATTTTTAGCATTTCCTAGGTTTTGCTCTATACTAAGTACATTTTATACTTGCATTACTTCATCTCCACAACAAACTCTGAGGCAAAGCATTATTACTCCCATTTTACAGATGAAGACTATGAGGCACAGAGAGGTTAAATAATTTGTCCCAAGGACAGAAAGCAGCATGTGAACATAGGCAGTCCTCTACAGAGCTCTTGCCCTTGAACTCATGTAATGTATTAAGTTAATGGTTCTCAGACTTGGGGTCAGAGTTCCCTGGGGGGCTTATTAGAGCGCAGATGCCAAGCCTCAGCCCTGGAGAGAAGGAGGTCCAGTCTGAGACAAAAATCTGCATTTCTAAGAAGCCCCCAGGTGATGTGATGCTGCTGTCCTGAGGACAACTGAGATGGATACTGTGGAGATTTCAGGAACTGAAGATGCTGCCATGTGACTACAGAAAGAAAAGGGGACAATGGATCACTCAGCCAGAGAGCAAAGCAAGATGTTCAGGAAGAAGGATTCCGAGGAAGAGGAAATCAGGAGGAAGAGGAAATCACTTGTGGTTGTGTCCACGTCCAAGTCTATATTCAGGAGGAGAAGGCAGGTGGGAACTTCTGCCAGGAAAAGAGATGTCAGACCCGAGGAGGGAACTTTAGAATGGAACACTGAAAGTACCACAGTAATTTCTACTTAAAAACTCAACTATGGGAAAATATTTGACTTTTCTAAAGCATAAGGAGGCAGCAAAGAACAGACAATAGTGGCAAAGGCATCAATCTCAGAGACAGGAAATGACACTCAGCCCTAAGCTGCTGGATCCTATGGTAGCCACTTAACTTCTCTGGACCTCAGTCTCCTAGATCGTCATCTCATTCTCGTTCATCTCTAGAGTTCTCTCTTGTTTTACAGGCCCACATTTCAATTGACAGGAATAGTGGGTTGTGACTTTCCAACATATTTGCTTTGCCAATCTATTTCTCTCTTTCCTCTACATTGATTATAGATTGATCATTCTATTCTCCAGCCTGAGATAAAAGGAGATATATGAACTTATTATTTCTTATAAAAACATGTGATGTTTACATTTGTCTCTGGTTTGGGTTTGAGTCTTTAGGTATCACTGCAGTTAAATTGTGATTTATTTTTAGCATCCAAAAAGTAGAGGATTACCTAATGTTTGTTGCTTCTTGAGCCCTTCTGTGTGGAAGTATAGGAGAGCCATTGACACAGTCAATGGGAAAAGCAAGGGGCGCCGAGCTTCTGCTCTTGATTGTAATTGATGAAGGCCACTCAGGAGCATGTTCCATTGACTCTCAAATTAAGATGGCATGCAATGTCTCCTGCTCGCCCAATTCCTTGTATTAAAAAGTTGAGGCAATTTTTTAAATCAATAGAAGAGGAAAATGGGTTTATTCCCATGTCTGGGTCTCAGGAGAGTTTACGAAGGAAATATTCCAGGTCAAGGGACCTGCAAAGGAACATCAGAGAGCTTCTGTGTGCCTCTTGACATCACTCCCATGGATGTCCTCTTCTCACTCAGGGTGGGGGCAGTAATATTTCAGCCTCCATTCCTGTACTATTTTAATCATAACCCAAAAAAGTATGTGACAATGGAGCCTGAGCCTGCTTTTGAGTTTATTAAACATAGCCTTCTGTTTCAGCTCTATGTTCAACTTCTCATATGTAGTTAGGCAGGCTGAGAAGAATAATGACAGGGATTGTGCAGTACTGTGCTTTCTGTAGTCCAGGGAGATTGTACCTTCCATGTACTCATTTTTCATGTATAAATGGAGTTCCAAAAGAAAGTGGCTTCCTCTAGGTTGTCCAGTGAGATAGTAGTAGAAGCAGAATTAAAGCCTGGCTCACTTGTCTCTCAGCCAAGAGACCCTCTGGCATCCCACTCCTCTCCACCTGTGCCACCAGCAAAGGTTTTCCTGTCATAGTTATTTCCCACTTGCACACACACCCACATGCTCACATGTGTTTACATACTTTCACACACTCACAGTCATTCATTCCCATCCTCCTTCACACTTACACTCCCACACTCATATAGCTTTAGGGGTGCTATAACATCAGCTTCCCTCCATGGCCGGTGCTGGAAGCCCAGTGCATCTGCACAGACTCCTTCTGGTGGATCAAAGTGATCCATGCAGGAGGGTTTGATACCTGGTGTCAACCCCCAGCCAGGGGTCCAGACCAGGACCTGGCCTGTGTGGAAGTTCCATTTGGAGGCTCTGACTCCAGTGTTCCTAGTGTTAGGTTGGGTGACAGACAGTGAGGAATAGAACTTTCAAGAGAAAGTGCTCAGAAAAGGATCCAATGGCAGAATTTTAAGGCGATATTTCACCTTACTATTTCTTACTTCGATATTTCTTACTATTGTAAGAAGAGAGTTGATGCCAGAGAATCAATGAATGACTACTAGTGTGAATTTTAAAAACAAGAATCCAGGAGAATTTAGGAATTCAATTTAAGTAATTGAGCAGGGCCAGAAGCCAGAAACATAATCCAGGTACTTAAGAACAAAGTAAGCAAGAGGAGGGGGATGCTATTGAGATTTCTATGGTATCAGGCCAACTGGGGCTCTGGTGCTATCCCACAGCTCAACACTAACCACATGGGAAAACAGGTTGATTGTAGCTGGGTTTCACTGGCCTTTTTATCAGGTGACCCTCTTTGCTTTATTCTGTAGCAGCTTCTGACATTTAGGACCTTGGCCTCTTCCTCAGACAAAGGAGGCAAAGGTGACAAAACATAAAGAACACATAGATTTTGTAATTAGACTATAGGTCTAGTCCTCTTGCCCCAGTTAATAGTCTGACAAATGTTGCCCAGGTGAGATGGGGCTTTCTGGAGATGCCCTGAATTCTTCTGGGCCAACAGTGAAGCATCTCAGGACAACACCCAACACCTGGTGTGAGAACAACCTACAACATGTTCTTGCAACCTCCCAGAAGCTGAATGTCAAGTTTATCCAGACTTAGATCACAGTGATCACTGTACACAGCTTTTAATTAATCAACAAATTAGGCAACAATAAGCAGATGATAGGTAAGATAATTACTTGGAATAACTATCACCTTCTATCTTTGGGTAGCCTGTTTTATATCTGAGCAAGATGGATGGCCACGGGCCAGGTAGGATTTAGGCAGAACAGGGGCAGAAAGGATGTTGCCTCAACTATAAACTTCACCTCTTGTCTGGGTACAAACATAAACTACTACTTCCAAGAGCATAACTATTTCTTTATGGATAATAAAGTCAGAAGTGTTCATCCTATGAAGAATGTATTTCAATTTTATCCTGCAATATGCTCTCCTTAAAAACAATTTTGCTAAGAGGCCACAGAGAGACAAAAAGAGAACTACAAAGCTTCAGGTCAGTCCATACACCAGCAAGAAGTTTGCAAATACAGAGGTCTCACATTTTGTCAAGAGAAGGTACAGACCTCTTAGAAGTTAAAAACAAATATCACTTCCTAATGGAACTTGGCTTTTATTCTAAGCTGACATCTGGACTAATTTGCCAAAGAGGGCTTTGTATTTTAAACCTTGAAAGGAATAAATAGACTAAATAAATTATATTTCAGGATTGATCTGATGTCCTGATTTTTATTTCCATACAAACCTCCACTTAAGGCTAAATTATGATATGGGTCTTCTTTGATCTTTCTACATCAGTTGGATGGTGAGTCAGCTATCAGTGTTTACTTTGTGGTATCATGACAATAAAAATATTGTAGCAGTTTTATTTTACTATTCAGACTTTCTCAAAGAAGTAATGCTAATGCCAAATGAATAACCAAAACACCAAAGTATTTTATTAGTTAACATATCAATCACAAGAAAATCTTTCTCTAAAAGAATCACCTCTCTACAAGTGAATAAAACAGCAATAATTATGGAGTAATTTTTTAATCAGCATAGTAAATCTGTATAGCAATTAAAATATAAATATCATGTTTCTACATAGCATTCATTAGTTATAATTCTTTTCTACAGATCCTGAAAAGTTCTTATTGCAATCATATTCACTGTTTTTGTTTTGTTTTGTTTTGTCTTTTATATTGCCAAACATATGCTATTGGCCATATAAGGCAAAATGGCCCTGTGTGTGGAATACCACATGGCAAAAGCTTGCAGTTCAATTAAAACCAGATCTCCTGACATCTTTATGCATCTGAGCCCCAGCCATATGAGGGTAATTCTGTCAGCTTTCCCCTCTCTTGATCAGTGTAAGCACATCTATTCTTAGACTATGAAATATGTGCCTTAGGTGTCAGGGGAAGAATGGCTGGCTTGTCACAGCTGCAGCCTGGTGGGGAGTACTTTGTGTGGTCTGTGAACAGAACTTTCCTGCCTTTCTTCCCAGCTGTGCACCTCTGAGTGGGAGAAGGTGTACGCCAGGCTCATCACTCTCCTTTGTGCTCTCATACTAAATGTGGAGAGCTAAAAAAGAGGCAGGCGGGGCTGAGAGGTGCAGAGGCCAGTTTGTTCCCACTGGGCAAAAGAATAGTGTAGAAGAAGAGACCAAATAATTGTTCCTTTTAGGTTGCCTGGAAAGAAGGAGGAGGCCACTAAATGAATGAATCATTCTTTGGGAGCTTCTATACCAAGCTGGTAACTGTATTTGAGTCAAAACTGAATAACTCAAGGGGAGAAAAAAATCTGAAAAATGTTCAGTAGAAGATATCAGGGGGAAAAAGTTAAAATAGCGGTTTATCTTTTTTATTCATTGGTGATTAACTTGGAATACAGTCATTTGATGACCTCCAAGGCTATTTAAATGGCGAAGATATTTTTTTCAGTGTTTTTCAAACCAATAAAAGATAAGTTTTTATATTTCTACATTAAATTGTGGTTTAATTTAAATAGTTTTAACTAAAAAAGAAATCTTTTTTAAGTCATTGCCACCAGAATCAATCAAAAGTAATAAAAAATGTGAGTAAGGCATGATAATTTTCATTTGGGTTAAAAATAAAAGAATAGGTTAAATGCTTAGTCCCAGGAACCACTGCTAACATTTTCCATACCGTCTGAAACCTGGGAGTTACATCCTAACTCAGGCTTCCAGTGAATCTTAGAGATCATCATGAGAAACCCCAGAGTCTCCTGTTTCTAGTTACTTTGAAGATATGGTCATTATTCATTTCATTCATTAAAGAGTCTAAAATTAAAAAGGCTAAAATACAGTTTCTGCAAAATCAAAAATGGTAAAAATGCCTTCCAATTTTTCTTAATTCTTTCCTACAGTTTATGTTTGAGCAAACATTTCAAAAGACTGTGTAAACCAGTTTACCCACTGCTATTACAGAGGAATCAAAATATAAAATAGATTATTATAATGATAATAAGTGTCCTTAGACTTAAATAACAGTCTTCGAAGGAAAATCATTTTAACTCAATTAGTTGATTGCATCTTCTCCAGTAGCTGAAAGCTAAGTTTATTTTTGTTGGAATACACACAACTTTTAGAAACAGAAAGTTTTGTTTGATTTTATTGTTCCATGGAATAACAAGCCTGAGGTTCGAGCTGTTTGTTTGAAGACCACTTTTGCTTTTCTTTCAGAGTAAAATACTTTTCAGATACACTGCACCTGTTTTCACAACCATGACATTGTCAGAAAATTTTCTCCTGCTTAACATTAGTTGCTAAGCAGAATATATTTCAGTACACCAGCTATAAAGTTGTCGATCAAGCAAACACTGCAAGTGTCTGGTAATCCGATAGAACCTGAAATTAACAGCCTTCTCTGATATCTAACAATCAATGCAAGGATATTTAACTTTACCAAGTCATGCTTTTTATTGTGTGAAATCAGAGATGTGATGAAAAAAGTCTGAAATCTCACTATTTCACACTGTTTCATTGATGTTCTTGTTTGACTCTTTTAATCTTTTTATTAGAAGCACTCTGACATGATTGCCCAAGTTCACAAAGGTAGAAAATAGAATAAAATTGCTTTATAAAAACATTTTCACTCCATCTTACCAACATGATTTTACTTCATTTTATACATGAACATATGAGATCCAGTCCAAGACTCTTAAAACTGTTTGGTGACTTTTTTCATTAAATGTGTTCATCTGATTAATTTATTCTTACCAAATATAAGGCAACATGAGAAGGATGCACGCCATTTGTAAACTCTGGTTTGAAGAGCTGCTTGTCAATGTGGGTAAAGTAGAGATTTGGCAGAGATTATTCATCCTCGTAGCCTGAATGATAGTACATGGAGATATTTTGTGTGTAAGTGTTCTCTTGAACACTTTATAAATATGCCTGAGGCAACCCTGTGTGATAAAACAGAAAGTGGACTACAGAACACTGTCCACTTCACCTGGACTCTAAAGAGACACTGCTATAAGGGATTATACACTGGAACAATACTTATTATAATGGAGTTTGGTGCGGTGTTTGTTATTGCCTCTACTTTCCACTGGATTGCATGTGACTGTGATAAGGAAACAGTCTATGATAACTAAACAAAGGGGTAGTCATTTCAGTTTATGTTTGAATTTCCACTCTTCTGTTCAAATCAAACAAAGTGATATCCAGCTGCTTACTTACTCCAACCATAAAACACTGTTTTATCATATACTTCTGTGCATATCTGTAAGTATATTATATAAACCATTGTAATTTGAGAAAGTTGAGGTTTCAATTGCATCAGAATCAGGAAATATGGGATTAGGATTGCCAAAGCAATTTAAACTCAGACCCCCTCCCTCATTATCAGCAATATAATAGTGCCTTTCATTTCATGAATTCATAGTTTGTTACCATTTGTGTTATAGCATGGGCATCTGGTTATGGGTGAATGAATAAGATGGCGAACCTGGGAGAACCATTCTTCCTGAGGAATGCGGTACATTCTAGTTCATCATTTTATGCTCACAATCCCAAAAGAGTGCAAGCCTGAGACAGCTGTGAGGGTCTTCCCACCAAAGGCACCTATGCCAGGACCCACACTGTGTCATGTGGGACACAACCTATGAATTTAACCAAATCATTAAACTCAGAGAGAGAGAATGGCCTTTGAAGGGTAATGCTTTTTTAGTAGCAATTATGGAATTAGGTCTAATCAAAGAAAAAAGTTGGGAAATGTAAAAAAGTGTAAAAAGAAAAATAATATTTTACATTTTGATGAAAATATTATTACATTTTGATGAAAATGTCCTTACTACCCTTACAGATGTTTTGCATGTCTATTTTACAAAATAGACATGCTACTCAATGGTTTATAGGTCACTTCTTTTGGTTAATATATATTTTTATAGATTTATTTTTTATTTTTTAAAAGATTTTATTTATTTATTTTTAGAGAGGGGGATGGAGGGAGAAAGAGAAGAAGAAAAATATCAATGTGTGGTTGCCTCTCTCATGCCCCCTACTGGGAACCTGGCCCACAACCCAGGCATGTGCCCTGACTGGGAATCAAACTGGCAACCCTTTGGTTCACAGGCCAGCATTCAATCCACTGAGCCACACCAGCCAGGGGATGGTTAATGTTTTATGATCATTTTTCCACCACAACAAATACTTTTTTACAACATAATTGTTTAAGGCTACATATTTCATTGTATAGATATAATATCTTTTGCTTAACTTCTCTCCTATTTTTGGACTTTACAAAAATGTACTGTTAAAGTGAGGGTACTTTCTACCAACTTAATTTTTCAGAATAATATTTTGGAAATAAATTTTTGATTCTAGGGCAAGCAAATTTTTAATGTTTTTGCTAGCTATGGCCATATTGTTTTTCAGAAAACCTATTCTGTACTAATTTATATCCCCAGCACAATATTCCTTTAAGTGTAACTCTTTATGGAAACTTCTCTGCTCATATTTTACTAAGGAACTTTTTCAATAAATTGAATTGTTGTGTCTAGTCCTATATTATAAACAAAAATGGTTAAAACGACATCTAGACCAACACTTTATTCTTATACTGAATGAGGGCAAACTGTTGAAGTTACAGTTTGAGAATGTACTTATTTCCTCTATGTTGATGTGATTTTCCTCCCACCTTAATACCCTGACTCACACACACATACACACAGGTCCCCTTGAGTTTGTTAAGGTTTCATCGCTGCTGTGTCATTACACTGAAGGTAGCATACAAAGGAGATCTCTTTTCAAGCTACCTTGAGCACAGACTGCAATTTGCCAAACTATCCACACTCAGCTGACTGTGGTTGAACATATGCAGAAGTGAGGCAGGCAGGTGAGTTTTAGTTTTGCAAGTGGAGTATGCCTTCTCCGCCCACCATATCTGCTAGTCTGTCAGCAGTGTGATGTTTCTGTGGTCTTAATGATAGTCCCCCTTTCTCTCTCTCTTTCTCCTTTCCTCCTTCTCTGCCTTCCTCTGCCTCTCTGCCTTTCTCCTTCTTTCTGTTTCCTTTATGAGGAAAGAGTCAAAAAAAGAATAAAGCAATGCATTCAGTACAAAAACACTACAGTGAAGGTAGATGATAAGCAGCTGCTGCCTAAACCCACAATGCACAGATCAGGCCCAGCCTTGTTGCTTGTCAGCAGGAATGGACCACCGACTTTGGCAAACTTTGGGATGACATCACTTTTATACTTTTGGATCTCTGAGTAAGTGAACAGACAGGAAGGGATTTTGGTCGTCTACAGGTGCAGGGAGGCCGAGTGCACTCACCAACACGTGCATACCTCTGTGCATATTTGTGGTATCATCTTAAACCTATCAAACATGAAGTAAAATGATAGGTAGCTAAATGGTCGAGAATATAGAACACAGAAAGTATAGTGCAATATTTGAGATATTTTTATATCACGATCTCACTGTCGCAGTCGAGGTATATGCTGTATTTGCTCCTTATTTTTGTTATAGAGAACTGACACAGGCAGATTTATTAAACCTAAATCTTCTGATTTATAAACCAATGTTCCATATTTCTAATTGAGTGCCTACATCAGCATTCCTATACATTTTTTAAAATAGTACTTTATTTCCCTTTGTCTTCAATTTCATGTATATTCCCATATTCTTCCCTTTTTATTAATTGTGGATGGGTTCCAACATAGTCACCCTGGTAAAGGAGGCACATTTTTCAACCATGTAGCAAATGTTTATCTGATTAGATATTAATGGGGCACCCATTATTGTTGAGGGTTTTGCTGCAGCAGCATTTCAGCCTTTACGGTGTGTTGGTCTTAAATGGGTGGGCTGTTGTTATTTGTAAACTCCAAAAATCAATGCACACACACACACTTCCCACACAAAACCACAGGAAAGTTAAGGGCAGCTTCTATTGAAAAGAAACTGTGCTTAGGCAATGAATATCATGACTCAAAGCAGGGAAATCCATCAAAAGCCTGCATTCTTCTCAGGCTTCATTTCTCATTGACAATTTAGCTACAGGAACGCACACACACACATATACACTCATGCCTGCACCTGAGAATCCGAGGCACTCCATAGCCTAAAGCATCATTCCCCGGTGTATGAAACAGAGGGGCTCCCATAAAAACCCTGCACACTCACATGGTGTGTTTTAGTTTCATCATTGTTTTGGTGGTAGTGGTGACTGGTTTCTGTTGAACCCCAGGTGCAGAGAGTCAAGTTAATTAATTATATTCCATTCAAAACTCTCAATCACCGGTGATCTAGACAAGGCTCCTCGCTTTTCTGTATAGTAGTTATTCCTTTTTGGTCCCATTTTCTCCTCCACATAGAAAGCCATTTTAATGAATTTAATATAGACCTTTCATTTGTTAGGGTGCTCTATAAGACATTTAATAAATTTGTGGAACCATTCTGTTAAATTTTAACAGAACGAAAACATCTGTTTTTTTTTCCAGTTTTTAAATGTTTCAAAGTTCAGCTCATGCTCCTACCTTTATAGCAAACCTCTCCCTCCTCTGCTATCCCTGTTAGGAATAAGAGCTCCAGTGCCTTTTCTGTCTTATCGTAGTCTGTCTGCTACCCTCCCAGAACAAGTCCCGCCATTCTTTGCTTCTTTGCTCTTTTTCCCCTTTTAGCTCTCTCATCTTCCAGGACTTTACCAAAATACAACGAAAATTATGCAAATTGTTTGCAGAAATACTAATGCATGGCTGGAGCCAGGAAGTTTCAAGCATACTTTTCTTAATAAACCATATTTGTCATGACTTTTTTATTTGCATGTTCTTTCTTACATAGTGTGGTTTTTAGAGAGCACACAGTCTAAGGCTTACCTGTGATCTGTGCTAGGTGCTCTGGATAACAGAGAAACAATGCTTGCTCTTGAATCCCTTCATTCCAGTCATTGTATTAAGATGTAGAGGGTGGAAACCTGTTTGATAACAATCAGAGCAGTATTTAATTGAGTCAAAATTCTTAGAACTTAATTTTTTTAACTTTAACACAATCATTAGGGTTGATGTGGTCAAACAAGTCTCTATAGACCTCTCCCCTCTTCTCCACTAAACCCATTATTAACCCTCATTTACACGTGAGGAAATTGACACCTAAAGGCTGTACTTACCTAGGGCCATGCAGTTGTCAGGTCTGGAATCTACATATTTTTAATTCCAAAGTCCATGCACTAAAATAAGTCCTCCAATAGTTAACTAATATGGTCAAAACCTGGCTTGGCATTGTAGGTATGTCTGTGTTACCCTGTTTTCCTCACTTGTTCAGAACTCTTGGCGCACCCTGTGTGCCAGGTGCTGTGCTGAGCATTGAGTCTCCTCTAGTGAACTGAAGGTTTGAGCAAAGCAAGCAAGGTGCTTCACTATCCAGCCCAGACATTCTTATTCAGGTGAGGTCTAGTCAAGTGCACGTCAAAGACACCCTTAAAGGGGAAAAACATAATAAGGAAGCCTAAAGAACAATGAACACAAAATTGAACCCCTTTTGGTTCAAAATCTCCAAGTGCTTTTTCTACAGATTGAGTCTCCTATTCCCAACTACATTCACCTCTGACTAGTATCTCACATATTGGACTCAATCTGATAACTTTAGATCCAATTTACGTATAAGTGTACATTTGTTATCATGATAACACAAAATGGTTATTTGGATTTTAGCATCCAATTCCTAATTTTGTAGGCATAAAAACAAATTAGGATCTGCCTATAATTAAAACAAAGCCTTACAAAGATCCATATGGCAATGTATTGGGTCCACTTTTGGAAAAACTGTTCATCGAAGTCCATACAATAGCAATGTATTAAAATCAGAAAAGTGCCACTTTGCATCTTGTTTCCTAGAATTTTGTGTAAGCACTCTAGAAATTGTTGCTTATGAAGCCACAGTGTGGACTCTTATATCGATGCCACCAAACAGAACATCTGATGTTATAAGCAGCATCCTAACAAAAATAGACACGATATGAAAACAAATACTGGTCAAAAGGCTCCCACAGGTCACCTCTAGGTCACTTCTCCCCATGAGCAGCATCTCATGATTTGGTCCAGTGCTGCCCAGAGATGCACATTAACTTGAACCGAAGCAAACTGCTGAAGATTTCCTCAAGAATGAGTCCAGGCAATTTCCCTTCTTGCTTCATTTGTGGCGTGTTGACATTAATTAGTACCTAATTCCTGGTGTGTGTTCAGGCTTCAGTGACAGACAGGAGGAGCAATTTCTGAGCAGATTAGCACACAGCCTCCTGGCAGGGTTCCAGGGGATGAAGGTACCTGCAGTCTGGCTACTCCCAGGAGTGGGCCCTCATCAGGCTGAGTTACATTCCTCATTAGGCCCCAAAGATTTTCAAAAGAGAACAGGAAATGGTTCTACTAAACAGTAATAATCATTTTTCCTTAAGAAATTCAAGGTACTCTGGGTTATTCGAGATCTATGAAGAGAAAAAAAGTAATCATTTAACAACCAGGCACAGAGACTGAGCAAGTCAGTGTCAGAAGTAGGTCTGATTTCAGGACCCTCTGGCTTTATCTTATTTTAAATGTATGTCTTTTTTTCATGCATCCCTGACCCCACATCTGCACAAGCAGTTTCTTTGTTTCAATGAAAATGAGGATTTTGAAGGATAGCTTCATAACATCAGTTAGGTTATCTGTAGAATTAAAGCACAGGGGAGACTGAAATAGTAGTGTGTATATTTCATGTATATTACATCTTAATCTACTAAAGAAAGTCTTCTTGGCTGTGATATTCCTGTGCCATTACAGAACTTCACTGGAAAATGTTACTGAAGACCTCTGCATGCTCACATCCTGGTATGTTAGGATCTTCATTTACAAACCATGTTTGATTATTAGAAAGATAGAGCTAGAGAGTGAACAAATTAATAAATAGTGAACCTCAGGGATAGTACACAAAATGTACTATTGAAAAGTAAGTATGAATAATACACAGATCCTAATAAACTACACAGCAGTGGGCAGCCTGGAGAAGTAGAAATACACACAGCAATGTAAACAGAACCTGAAAGAAACAAGAAAAAAACAACTGAGGTTTATAACCTAGTCCTACTTATGAAAATTAAAAATGCAAGGGCACAGAAGTGCAATATACATTTGTCAATAACACATCTAAAGTTACATAAACAATTAAGGGGGTTTTGGAGGGAAGAATGGAAATAGGCATAAAAATGGCAATGAAATAAGATAAAAAAATAAAGAGGGGGTTTTGCAGAACCAGTAATTATAATGAGCTGTGAGCTGAGAGAGAGGATCAGCTCCATTCTACACCTGAATTTAAAAAAAAAAAATTAAGCGTCATACAAATGTCTTAAGTAGGATAGACAGCTTAAAACTTCTGGCTCCCAATTTTAATCTCACTCTGCTTTATGGTAATTGTGAGGCTACTAACAGGCACACATCACAAACAATCTTGGGGCCCTATATACTCATGGTTATTATTGCTCATGGAATATTCTAAGTAGACACAGCCATTTTAGTATAAGAACACTACAGAGAAATCTGCAGAAAAGAAGGTCATGACTCCATGATCCAGAAAAGCATGCACTGTCATGCAGTAACAGAAGGGAATAAGAATTTAAGTACATATGATTTTCTTGCATTTCTTTCAGCTCTTTTAGTGTGCTACCATCTATTAAGAAAGTATTAGCTAAACTTGTTCCACATTCAGGCAAGGGCAAAATTACCCATTTACTTTCCAGCCACCATACTTAGATTTACTGGTCAGAATAGAGATATTAAAGAAACACACCAGTATTTTCAGCAAGTCAATATCTGAACAAATATTCTTGTATCTTCCCATTACTCATACTCCACAGTATGAGTACCTATATTCCTGCATATCCATAATAACAGCTCAACATTAGAAATAACTTGCCCATAGAAGGAAATAGTGATACTATTTGAATAAGACTTCACAGAACTTATGCCAATAGAATGTGCTACAAATTAATTTTAAAGCAACTAATATATATTTTAAGCACCATTTTCTGTTATGGTATTTTGTACATGGTTTGAATTAAAGTTTTAATACTTTGGAAGCTTTCTGATCTTATGAACTGAAACAAAATGCTTGTATGTACATACTGATGGAGACCTCCAGCTTGAAGCTGTTTTTCAAAGAAAAGCCTGAATATTGAAAATTCAGGAGATCTGGTTTTTAAACAGTTGAACTTTTCAAGGGGATTGACAATCTATCATAATGTATCATTAACCTCACTTTAAATGCACACACCTATGTTCTGGTTTAATGACACCATTATGATCTTTACTCCTAGTATGGTTATTCTGTGATCAGAATGTGAAAATACTGCAGAGATAAGTGACAAAGAGTTTAGCTGCCAGTTAGTTGGGATTTTAAAGTTAATTGTCATTAGATTTTTAATACGACATAAAAGGCAACTATTATCTGTCATTGTCAAAGAAATGTGGGCAATATGGCTCACGCAACTAAAGTAGTTTCTAATTATAAGAGATTGGATTTGCTTTTTTTGTAATACATTTCTAATGGAATGAATAAAACACTCATCCAATTTTTAAATAAATATCCTTTGACATGAGCCTTCTTACTGAGTAACAGATAAGATGTGGCTAGGATGCTGTGTGGGCCAACCTGGTAACCTACACAAAGTGAAAGATGGTCCTAGCATTACCTCCTCCCAGAAGTGGAAGTTATTTTAGGGTGAATGGATAGAACTCTGGACCTTTTCCTTCCTGCTAATGCATTTTAGCATATGCAAATTCTTTTTATTTTAGCATATACAAATTACTGATTCATTCCTTTAAATTCTTATTCATAAGGGAACCCTAATTGTGCAGTCAATCAAAAATATTATTCAGCATTCAAAATAGATTGACCATTGTTCTAATCTCTAGAGATATGCTTATCAAAGTGTGTCTCAAAATCAGCTGAGTTCCTGGAAGTACTGCAGATATAGTGATGACTACCCTCTATCCCAGACCAACTGAATCAGAATCTTGGAGAGTAGAGCCTAGGAATCTGGGTTGTTAAAAGTACTCCCAAATTATTTTGGAAACCTCACCCAAAATATATTCCCTGCTATCAAGGCCTAATAAAAGATTTTTTTTTAATGATGCAAATGCACATAGGAAACAGCAGATCCAGACTTATGGTCAATAAAATCTGAGCAATGATTTGGGTCACTGGTGGGAAAAAACATTTAATCGACAATGTCCTCTTTTCTATTCTTATCTTCTTCAAACATGGCAAACCCTGAAACCTCATGTTGAATTGGTGGAATCATAAAGTGCTAGCACCTGTACAATGACTAGAACCTTCTGCCAACTCATAGTGGACATGTAGTATGAGCAAAAAACAGACCTTTGTTGTTTTAAGTCACTGGGATTCGGGGGACTGTTGTTGCTAGAGCATAACCAGTTTAGTTTGACTAGTATAGACACACCTTCCATATTTTTTCCCATAGGACAGTTTTTTATTATGCATTCTTTACCTCAGAAGCAGGTAAGAGTGAAAGAGAAAATCTTTTAAAAAAAGACAATTCTAAGAACAGGAGAACTTACAAAGAACAATATATTATAAGTAATAACACTTAATGACTCCGTATGTTAGGCACTGTGCTTCACGGTTTCCATGTGAAGATCTACAGATTGAGCTTGCCAAACAGAGGCAACAGCAAAAGCAGAGACCATAGACCACAGTGAGCTTGGCCTGTTTGTGGAACAGAAATGTAGGTCAACACAATGAAAGAATGTTGGAGGATGGGGAGAGTGGTGAAGGATGAGTGAGGGGCAAGAGATGGAGTCAGGGACTTTGTTAGGATTCAGAAACAGGCCTTATGAGCCATGGGAAGAACTTTAGAATTCATTCTTGGTGCAGTGGGAGCTGCTGGAAAGGAATAAGCAAAAAACTACACAACGTGATCTACATTTCCCAAATATCAGCCTGACTACTTGGGGGACAGCGGAGAGGAGCACAAATAATCATTGGATATTCTTGGGTTTAACTTTCATCTTTAGTTCATTTTATTTACATTTAATCCAGGTTTTATGAAAGTATTATTTCTCCAAAGTTGATATTAATAAAAAAATACTTGCCTTTGTGATGAAATCCCAACACTCCCTTTTGCCTCATTTAAGGCCTTATTATGTGGCAGACACTGTGGTACAAAGATAACTGAGGCAATATATCAAAACCTTGTGAGAAATCTCCCAGGCGCCCCAGCCCCTACTTTCTAAGACCATTTCACCATCTTTCCAATGAATCCTCCCTTCATCTTCAGTTACCATCAATCCTCTTCATCTGTAGACTTGGCTATAAATGCCTCAACTTTCTTGGTTCCTTGTCCCTCCATTCCTGCTCTGTGTTTAACATCGTTGTCTGAACTTGACTTCACACATTTGTCCTTCTGAAACTATCCTAGAAACTTAGCCCTGCAGAACATAAGCCTCTTTTTGTCACTGTCCATGAGGTGCATATATGAGCAGTGGCAGCAGGAGTGGGAGGGGATGGCAGTGGAGAGGGAAAGTACCTGGTGTGGGTAGAATGGGAGGAAACAATCAGCTGCTCAAGTTAGACCGAGCTCTGCTATGCTGTGGCTTCCGAGGAGCAAGAGGAAATTTACTTTCCAGATTCTGTTCGATGGCAGTAAGTCACCTATCAGGCATGGCTCTCCATAACATGGGGGATTAGTTAGCATGGTTTAGTTAAGTAACACTGGCCCTGAAACCTGGTTTACATTTCGATTAGCATGGTATATTAACTGTAATTACATAAAGTACAAACTTTGCTGCTAGCTCTTCATTCCACAAATCTCTACGTACATAACAGAGACCTGTCCTGGTCGATGACCAGTCATGTCGCTTCTTCCAAAGCCTGTCAGTGATTGGTCACTGTACATCTGTTGCTCAGTTCATGCACAGACAGAAAAGCCTGTGATTGTGTTGTCTTCTTGTCTCCTAGTGATAAATCCACATGACATTTTGGTAAAATGGATAATCAAAAGAGGAAATTGGCAAACAAAGGTGCAAGCGCAACAAAGAAAAGTAATAATGCTGGAAATAAAATTCAAATTAAACATTCATAGAGATATAAAAGCAATAGCAGATGTGAGAATCTTGATATTGCCACTTTAGTGAGACTATGTACATCAGAGTTGCTTAGATGAGGCAAACTTATAGTCATAAATGAGGAAAGAGGTTGTGACAAACAGGATGAAAGTGTCCCAGAGGAAATGCTTAATACTGGCAAAACACTTCACAATAAAGTCACTCTTAGAGATACTTCCTGACACCAAAAGAGCCAAAGATAAATGTTGGAAGCCCTCAGCAGATGGGCCCAGGAGAGGTGAGCTTGGAGGATAGACTACCCATTTGGTTTTATGGCTATCCGAATAAAAAAATCACAACAGCATGATGAACCTCATGAACTGGGAGTGCACCATTGCAGAAAGAAAGGAAGCCTTGGGAAGGAGGCTTGTTTGATCTATAGATGCTCTTGAGAGATGACTATCCATCCTCACCTCTGAAGTGAAAATTTGAACCATCATTATTTCACCCAAATGTGTACCCTTCAGGCACTGTGTGCCTGTCCATCCTTGAGGAAGACAAGGACTAGAGGGCAGCCATCATGATTAAGCAGATCTTATTATGAATATAGGAACTTCTAAATAAACCAAACATCCAAGATCAAGCTCAAGCAGAGGCCTACACAATTTACTGCCGAAACAGAGTAGAATATGTGTGGAAAGCAGGACCAATAAAATGGCATTGGTCTGATCAAGGTAGCACAAAGTATATAAAACAAAATGGAGTCACTCATGTCAACCAGGATGGCTGCCAGTCAGCCTTGACACTTTGGTTCAAGAGGGAAACTACTAAGCCATGCTAGTCACATCTGACAAGAAGACACACCTAAGATATGTGCACGTGTTATCAGAACAGCTATGTCTGTAGAGTGGGACCACCATACATAGGTTCCTGAGAAAATTCCCTATTTGGCATCAAGGGTGCCAAGACATTTATCAAAAGACCCAGAAGGGTGGAGCATACCACTTCCAAGGTATGACTGAGGCAGGATCCAGACCACTGCTGAGACAGCTGAGCTCCACACACCAGAGTGCTGCTCCACTCCATACTGATCTCCTTTGGCTTCGGCCACCGGAGGCTCTGCCTGGCTCGACTGAGGATTTCACCTGCCCTGCTGCTCACCTGGATCTGGAGATCCTTCCTTGCAAGATGCTGATGACTCCCTTGCTCACTGTGCTGCCTCCTTCACCTGCTGACTGAGGCTCTGGGACTCAGCTTTGTTATTCCCCATTGATTGCTCTGTGTGTTGTATTTCTCTTAGACTGTTAGAGTGTGAGTAGGATATTAATGTATGTTGATGTTCTACCTTGAATGAACCTGCATTCAATAAAAGCTGAGTGAATAGCATAGTTACTGTACGTGACTCTTGTCTATTCCTTAGAGCTGGGCTGCTCAGCAGGCAGCTAGCTGAACAGTTGCCCAGCTGACTTATAGGGAAGACTATATCACAAACAAACACTCCTGACAGTATGAAAAAAGGACTGGAGCATGAGCCAAGAAGTTTGCACCCTCATAGGCAGCAACCTGTAGCAACATCAAAAGGTAGGGATTGTTTTGGCAAGAACTTGCTTACAAAATTTGCACATCTAGCATTGCTCTCTATACAATTACTAGTCACCCAGGGGAGGAAGGCGGGTACCATTTTCCATTTCCACCACTGGTACACAGTTCTCCACTTGCTGAATTGCCCAAGTTTTCATACAAGGTCTCATACTTCAGTCTTTTGTACTTTTTATTATTATGTAAAACTTGCTTTTATTTTAATATTGATGTCAGTATTTCAACTGTTGTAAAATTATAAACTTTGATACTTCTACCAGTCCCTGAGGAGCTACTTCCCTTTGCTCACGGGTGCAGGCGTGCTTCCCACTGTCAGAGCTCTGTATAACCTCCAGCTGGCTGTATGAAAAAGAAATCAGCCTGTCCCCTGCCCTCATGCTTCTGTCCTTCTCTCTGCAGAACCCTTGTATTGCCATGAACTCAGATCCAAAGTCAGCCAGCCTCTTGTTTCCACATCACTTCCTTTGTGTTTATACGGCTTTCTGTCTGTGTTGCTGTTTAGAGTAAATAAACCATTTATATTTAAAAAATAAGGCAAGCACTGTTCAATCTACCTTTGATATTTTTTTACAAAGAAATAAAACAGAATTTTTAATGTTTGTAATGTTTTAAATACATTGTAACGTTTGTAATGTTTTAAATACATATAAATACATTGTTTTACATTACAATGTATTAATATATTAGTGTTGCTATTTTTTCATTTCACCATGTGGTGCATTTATAACCAATGTTGATATAAAATGTAAGAGAGTTTCAGTGTTTGACAGAAAGCTTTATAGGCCATGAAACAATCTTAAATTCTCCTCTTCAGGATGAGTGTTAGCAGGGTTTCAGTCGCATGGTCATTTTCAGTCCCCCACTGCGGCACAAAGCAGGGAACTCAGCGAAAATCTGTGTTGTCTCCTCCCTCTGTCCCGTGGGGGTTGCAGTTCCTGGTTTTTATGTATTTTGTCTTAGAAACTTGTTTTTACTACCTCAGGCTATTCTCTACAGCTGTTAAGTGATTTCAAATGCAATCATTTCATGGGAATAACCTGGTAGAGTAGAGGGATGGGATATGATACTCAGTTCCTTTCCAAATATTCCCTATTAGCTAAAGACTGGTTTACAGTTATTTCTTAAAAATAGCAATAAGACTGTAAACTAACTCTGAAAAATTAGGAGATTAAAGAAATAACTACTCATTTCTGCCATACACTGCTTACATCTATTTAAAAGGACCATGGAAAAGAACATTAAAATGATGTGGAGATTTTTAGGGCTATCTCACTCAGTGGGAAAAGTGAGTGACAAAACACTATGCAATGCAATTCCATTTTTGAAAAATACACATATATGTGCACATATGCATATATATATGCACACATATATACACACACACACATGCCTGCATATGGGTACATAAGTAACCATAATGAAGGATATAATAAAAATGTGAATAGTAGTTATCTTCGAGTAAAAGAATTATGGAAAATTCTCTTTTGGTCTTTATGTTCTCTGATTTGTCTGCAAGGGGCATGTAATGACTTTATAGAAAGGCTCTTTCAAAAAAAAATCTCTTACATTTACATTTACCTAATATTCTAGTAACAAAATGAACACTGAAGCAAGCATTAATTGTGTGTTTTTTTAACTCTCTCTACCATTCAATTCACTTTCCCTCCAATCATAGAGTGAGAACATTTCCAAATAATCTAGTGAGGCATCCCTGATAGTGCTGACTCTCTGGGTGGTGGGGGAATGTATCTATCTATCTATCTATCTATCTAGATATATTTATTTTTATGTTTATAGATATATTTATAGATATAGATAGATATACACAAATATCTATATATATACACACACAGACATAGATATACATATATATATACATATGGGTGTATATGTATATATGTATACACGAACACACAGTGAACTGTTCCATTATCAGAGGCAAGGCACATAGCAGTTTAGAAGCTCCCCAGGAGACTCAAAAGTCAGAAGCTTTTAAGAAATTTTCTTGCCTCTAACTTTTAATCAATCCAGCCCCAGGTGATGCCACACTCAGGCAATTCTGCTGGACTGAAGAAATCATCTGCGTCATGTAGACAGCATTGCCTGTGTGTGATTAATTGAAAGTAGTTGACCAAATTCAAATGGATAAATAAGTCAGAAAATGGTAACCAAAACACGTATGTTTACAATCTTCCTACACAGTCACATAAACATCATCTGTCAGGAAAACAATGCCTTCTGGATTCTCTCTCACATTCACACACTTAATTAAAACAATTTAAAGTATTTGTTTAAACTTTGCACCAAGTCCTACACTTAGCACTCAAATTCATTTTTTTATTTAACCCTCACGAGAGCCAGATAAACAGAATGCTATTTATTTTCACTTCACAAATTTTACATGAAATTGCACCTCAGAGATGTTGAGTAACTCATCCAGGGTCAGGCACCAAGCCCTAAATAATAACCACTTAATGAACAGGAATGCGTGGTTATATTTCTGGGTTTTCTGTCTATTCATTTAGAACTATACTTGGTTTAAAAAAAAAACTTTCATCTGCAAACAACCAACAAAATATGACATAATAACTAGTTGTAAAACAAACAAGTGACTGTGTGTGAAATGTGTTATAGAAAACCTCATGTAAGTGTATTTATTTCATTAACTTCTTATATAATTGCCAATTGCTTACAAGAAGGCAACAGGTTTTATTTAAAGCATGAAAGATTTAGCACTGTTTTTAAAAGTAGCTTTGAATAAAATTTGACAAAAATAATGAGAAACACTAAGGGGCAATTAAAATAACTTTTTAGTTTTACTAAATAAGGAGAATTGTTTTGCTGAACCAACAATGCTATTTTAACTAGAAATCAAATGAGGACAGCAGACTTAACAGCATCCTTTTTAGACAATTCAGTGTATCTCTCACCTCCTCAAATAGACAAAATTCTCTCCTGGTTGAGAATTCTTACTGAAGACGTTACTCCTGAATTTCCATAACCCTCATTCTCACTCTGATTGTTGGTTATCACTGCAGAAGTTCAAAGCCCCCCTCCCCTTTTTTTTTCACCTTGGCCTTCCATCTCTGACCTTTCAAGTCTTCCTGAAATCAAATTGCCAAATCCTGTTTTCTCCTTGTAATCCTCCTAATGTAATTTAGACTGACAGGGCTGAGCTGCAATTCTCAATAATATATCTGCAGATGAAAAGAAGAATGGCCTGAGGGGCACTCCAGACAAGTTTCCTGTGGGACAAACCAGACTAGAGAGGACCCATCCCCAACCCTGGGTGTTGGCGCCACAATTGCTCACTACCCATTCGCAACTATGGTTTGCTCCTGGCCTCCAGTGCTGGGGCTCAGGTTGCTGATTATATGAAGGCAGATTATTTTTATTAATAACAATAGCCAGTATTTACAGAGTGCTTATTATGTGCTAGACACCTTGCCAAATGTTTTTATATGACTTTATAGTACTTACCTAATTAAATTATATATCTATGTGCTTTCTAAGCTCAAGGAGATTAGTGTGCTTACTTGGTGATTAAGAACAAAAATGTCACTTTGTTCTCATCTCTCCCTCTTTCTGTCACTAATAAAGTTTTATTGAAGACCTATTATGTGTTAATATTTGCACTAAGTAAAGATCTCACCTTTCTGGAATGATAATTTCTTCGGAGCAGAAACACACAAATAAGTAATATAATCTAAATATATTAAGAAATATGGTATGATTCCCATACCATAAAATTCAGCTTCTGCCCTGGCTGGTGTGGCTCAGTGGATTGACTGCTAGCCTGAGGACCAAAGGGTTGCTGATTGGATTTCCAGTCCAGGGCACATGCCTGGGTTGCAGACCAGGTTCCCAGTAGGGGGTGCAGGAGAGGCAACCACACACTGATGTTCTCTTTCTCCGTCCCTTCCCCTCTCTAAAAAAAATAAATAAAATCTTTTTAAAATTTTAGCATCTTAAGATGTACAACTCAGTGATCTTTAAGTATATTTACAATGTGCAATCATTACCACGATCTAATTCTAGAACTTTTTCATTACCACCAGAGAGACACCCTGTACCCATTAGCAGTCCTTCTCTTGTCACCCTAGCCCCTGGGGCCCACTAATCTAACTTCTGTCTCTATGGGCTTGCCTGTTGTGGACATTTCAAAGAAACGGAATTATACCAAAAGAGATTGAGAAATATGTAGAAAGTAATCATATTTAAGGAATGGGGCCTATTTTAGTAAATTAGAATAATCTACTGTCTCCTTCATTATCAGAGTTCTGTATCAGGTGGTCTGGAGGAAAACTGCTATCCTTGCTCCAGAGCCATCCAGAAAGATTCAAATTACACCCAGGTGTTAATCACTCTCACATTCAGTCCTATGTTTGACACCCTCCTTCCAGGCTATTTTTCTGCCTAAGGTCAGCTGCCACTCACACAGGTAAATTATGTTTTGAAGCATATTCATGAACATATGAAACACCAAAAAGAAAATTGTATATGAGTTAAGAGTCCATGTTGAACCAAAAAAATCCACTAAATAAACATATATATGCAAAGAAAAATATTAAGAGGGGAATGTGACATAGTATTAGAATAATTTGGAGATTTTATTTTTGTCTATCATACTATATTGTGCAATTCCATAAATATAGCCCTTTAGAAATTTTATTATAACCATAAGAAGTAAATATTTTATACAAATTAAAATCAAAAGAATGATTGTAAAGTCTGCTTGGCATAATATACCACTGTTGTTTTATTCTACAAGCTAATTAGATTAAACAGTATGGTTGTATTATTTTCAAGTGATTTTTTTGTTGTTGGAAATCCAAAAGAAAACAAAGGGAAACAGGTTTTGTTTAAGTAGCAGTGCCTAAATCTAAACAGGTGCTACTCACTATTTGGTCATCAGAATTGAGTTCACAGAAGAATGACCGCTTACTAACCACCTGTTGAAAAGGAGAAAGATGACCGGCTGCTCACAGTAATGGTTTCACACACTCCTCTTTTGAAGACTATCCTTCCCAAGGTCTTTCTTCTTTTCAACTTCCTTGAAAAAAATGTAGAATCTTCTCCCTGTACACACATGCCATAAGAATTCATATTTAAAAAAATATATTCAAGATATTAAAAGGGCTGGGGCTGGTGATAGAAACAGGGAATGATTTCAAACAGTCAGAAAATCTTTTTGGAGTGATGGAAATGCTTGGGAACTCATTGTGGTGGTGGATGCGTAACTCTATGAACTTACTGAATATTGTTGAGCTGTACACTAAAACCAGTAAACTTTATACTTGAGTAACACTCTTTTTAAAAAGTGTAACTGCATTGGAAAGAAGAAAGAATTACTATTACCTAGGAAAATGTTTAAGGAATTCTGAAAGCTATTAATGAATCGAGATTGTATTGAAAAGAGGTATCAGACCAGCAGGCTCAGCTACATGATTTGGAAGGCCCAGTGCAAAATGAAAATCCAAGCACCCTTGTTCAAAACTCATTGAAAACTTCAAGACAGACACAGAAGAATATTCAACTGAGCACTGGGCCCTCTGAGTGCCAGGCTGGGTGGAACTCAGAAGCAGCTTTTTAATTTCCACAAAGTGAAAATGCTGAGTTTTTTATTGGAAATGCATTAAATCTATAGATTAATTGTGGGGGAGGGTTTGGTTGAGATCTTTAAATGTTTAATCTTTCCATCAATGAATAGGTTCATCCCTCTGTTTATTTTTTTATCTCTCCATTTATTTAAATCTTCTACAATTATCTCAATAATGTTCTGTAGTTTTCTTTCTTGAGAATCTTCCTAAGTATTTGGTAACTTTTGATGCTATTTATAGATAGTATTTTTAAATTTAATTTTTTTAATTTTATAGTACTTGATAGAAATAAAATTGATTTTTATATTGACCATACCTTTTGACTTTTGTAATTTTCTACATAAGAAATATATTATCACCTAATAATGGCAGCTCTACTTATTCTTTTCCAATATGCTTTCTTTTTCTTATCCTACTGCTCTGACTAGAAAACTACAGTACAATGTTGAATAGAAGTTGTAAGTGCAAGAATTCTTGCCTCATTCCTGATCCCACACATTTTCTAGGATATGCCTAAATCAACTTATTAAACTACATTATACAGAATTCCAAAGTAGTTGTATGATTTGACTTTTCTGATAGCAGTGCAATGGTTCTGATGGGAACACTAAGCATCTTTATACATTTAGACCTCTAAGAGTCTTTCAAAATATTTTCTCTATTTTCCCTTCCATTTCAGAATTTGACCACTGGGAGGAAAAAAAAAACTATTACAGTGATTTTCTTCTGAGAATGAAATGAGACTGGAGAGGTGTCAGGTGGGGGTGGGGTAGGGCAGAAAGCAGAATTCAGAAGAAGATACTTGGTTTCTCTGATTGTTACATTATTTATATTTCTAGCATATTCTTGGGTATTATTTGTGAATATTTTTTAATTTCCTAAGAAAATAAATTATGGGAAGAAAAATAAAATAGAAGTAACATTTAAAATAAACAAGCATGAAAACATTAAAATTACTTAAGTCTACCTAAACAAAAATGCATTTTTACTCGACAGTGTCTTGGCTAATGGCACAGAAAGCAAGATGGAGTGTGGGGAGGAACCCCACATACCTGGGTATGACTGCATCCTCAGACCGTCTTCATAATCTGAGGCCTCTATCACTGAATCCCAGGGGGCTGTGTCAGAATAACACAGAAAGAGGCCAGGATCTTTGACTTGTACTTCATTTGAAGTTTTTGTTTCAGCTTTTTTCAAAGTATTTGGATATCCCAATAATTATCTGGATCTGAATGTTTATTTAAAAAAAAATTATTTTCTTCCCGATGAAAATTACATAGTGATTTTTCACTAATGCAAAACCATATTTGTCTTTCTTTTCCTATATATTTTGGGAAAAAAAACTAGTACAAATCTAGAAACCAAAAAGTGTTTAATCTTCAAAATTTCACTCAAACAAAATCGTGTTCACATCTTCTCCACATTTTCACTTGCTCTGAAGCTCTCTTCCAGGCCTCCAGAGCTACTGGAGGATATTGGAAAGCTTATCTGTTGACATGCTGTTAATTCTGTCTTATCAGCATTGTTTTCTTTGGTGCAACAAAAAGACAATTGCATGTTTTCCCCTTTTCAGTCCAATTTTTGTTACAAGTTTTATTTACTTCTCTTCCTTGTCGAAAATTTTCTTTTAAATAATGCAAAGTTCTTATATAAACCTAAACGCAATAATGAGGAAAACAGTGCTTGAGTGGATTTTCTGACTCCTCAGCTTGACAAACTGGATGTAGGGCTGGCCTTCCAAAGCGGGAGGACACCTGACCATGTCCTTTAGGTGTGATCCTATTTCTAAGTCATCCCTGCCCACACTTGTGATCTACTGTTCAATTCTGAAATGACTCCATGTTATATGAGAATAGAGCATGTCATTTCATGTAGTGTTGAAGAGGGAACCCAGCTGGGCTAAAGAAGAGTGGGTTTCAATCCTGGTTAGTATCCACTATTCAGCTACATAACTGAGGCCAAGTTTAAATTCTGGAGGCCTCAGTTTTCTCACCTGGAAATGAGGCATTTGAATTAGATGACCATTAAGGACCTTTCCAGGCCTAATAATCTATGTGAAGCTCAGAAAGGGAATGTTCTATTAATTTCTTAATGATTCAGTTTTAAGTTGTGTTAGAGAGAAAGAAAAGGATGTTAAATACTTTTGTATTTGAAACCAAATAAAACAGGTAGATGAGAACATTGGTATGTAGCAGTAATAAATTTTGTGACATCTTATGTTCAAAGGAACTGTTTGAAAGGATGCCAAAAGTTTGTTTTTTCCCCTTCACTCCTGGGCTTCCCGTATACCACTCAACTGCTAGAAACACAAGGAAGAATGGAATAAAATCTTTAGCAATTGATTTCAAACCGAGTTTGTAAAACCCTAGAGTTTTACAAATCCCTTCAGAGGGTCTGCAAATATTTGATCTGAATTTCACTTTTAAAGATACATTTGTATATTTTGCATATAAAACATGTGTATATCTTTATCCGAAAACATTATGTTTACTTATTTGACTTGTGGAGTGCATATTTTATGTTGAGAACAGTTTGAAGGGCTCAGGATCCAGAAATGAACAGAAACAAACAAAAATTTTTGCCCTTTACTAAATTTACATTCTAGCAGTGGTAGCAAAAAACTAAATAAACAAAATACATATATTATATAATATATTAAAATCTTATAAGGCCAAAGAAGGAAAATTAAACAGAGCCTGCAAAGTGAATCAAGAGATTAGTGTAGATCTGTCTGAGAAAGTGGCAGTTTAGTGAAAACGTGAAGGAAGCAGTAGGAAGACAGAGGGATAGCGGATGCAAAGGCCCTGAGTCAGGAGAAGCCTGGATAGTGGGAAGATCAGACTGGCCACCAGCAGGACCAGAACCAAGGGGCGGTGGACAGAGAGGAGACTAGATAAGGAACAGAGGCCTGTAAAATTCGTCAAAGGTCTCTTGCTTTTAACACACTGGAAACCTCTACTGCCTTAGTCAAGCAGCCTGGGACAGTAGCTTTATGTGGAACTGTTCTGTATTCTTTTCATATACACTCGAATATGGCACTGAACAAGACTTTATTTCTGTACTAGTATTCTTTAAAATCAGGCTTATATCTGCCCATTTAAGCAAAAACTATATTTTTTATGACAACACATGTGTGCCAAGTTAAATTACATGCCAGGCAATGCTTGGGTATAGCTGATTATGTTACTTTTCCAATGACAAGCTGATTTAGAACACATTGACAATAGTATCTTACAATTCACTCTAACCATCATTTTAGGTTTAGATTATTTACCTTACTTACATTTATGGGTAAAGAATGCAGGCTAGTTTTGAAATGTTATTCCATACAATTCAATCCAAATAAAATGTCATTTTCATCTTCTTTGAAGTTTCCAGAACAGTTTATTAAAAGCATCTTGAGATTTCACAATAAGCTGCTATCTTTAACAATTACCTACATAAATCAGTATTTTCTTTTTACTAAACAAACAAAATTCAACTGTAAGACTGATGTGACTGCAAATACCACCTAGAACTCCAATATTAAATTATTATGTTCATTAAAACAGGTTCAAGAATCTCACAAATTAATTAATAATAAGCAAAGGCTACAAGTTTGAAGTTATAAAATAAATTTATGCTAATAGAGTTGACCCTTTATCTGGTTAACCTATGTGGATTTTTGCCAAGTTGGGGCCCAGTAAGAAATGGGTGGAAGGTGATTCCAGAGAAGTCAGGAGAGCAATCAGGCAACTGACATATCCTCTCCTGGTTGTCTTTGGTTCCCCATGCCCCCGTGTGAGGTGGAGAGTGAGTCCCTTTCATGGTCTGCAGGCCTATTCTTGATGAAGCCACTGATGCCTAAATCACTGAGTGAAAGATTGTTGGGAAACAGGATATTTATGTTATTTGCATGATAACAAAGCATTATCTTGTAGATTACTTATTAATTGATGAAGGAGAAATAATGCCTCTATTAAAGAAAGATCTTCATAAACTACCTTAACCAAGTGATTAAGGTTAGTATCATGTGCCTCCGAAGAGGATGAAATGGAACATATACAACACCTGTGCAGTATTTTGTCGCCGAAACTTCTAGGATCTAATCATGAGGAAACCAGCAGTAAAATCCAAACTTTGAGATTTTAACAACTGGACTGGACCGTTCAAGTTACTCCTGTCATAAAAGACAAAAAGTGCTTCAGAATTAAGAAAAACTGCAATATATCACAACTAAATATAATACATGAGACTTGATTGAATTTTTTTAAAAACTATAAAGGACATTTGAGGGTGAATTGAGGAAATTGTAATATATACTCTATATTAGATATTATTGAATATTGCATCACTTTTTAAATTCTTGGGAGTGAAAATGCCATTGTGGTAATACAGGAAAATGTCTTTATTCTTAACTGATAAATACTTAAGAATAAATAAGTGAAATATTTAGAGGGAGAGTTAATGATGTTACAGTTTACTTTCAAATGGCTCAGAAAAAAAATTGAAGAGGACATATATTATGTATGCATGTAGATGATAGATAAATAGATAGGTAGATAATCAATAGAGAGTGTACACATGTTATAAAATATTAACAATTTGTGAATTTAAGTAAAGGGCATATGGGTGTTTATTGGGTTAGTCTTTCAACATTCCCCTAGGCTTGGAATTTTTCAAAACAAAAGGTTGGGAGAAACAAAAGAGAAAGACTGGTGTCACTGAACAAAATAGTCTGAATAACTTGACCTCAGTGTCACTTCCCACTTCAGGGGGATGTTTGCCCACACTGCTCATCAAACAAGGCTGGCAAGCAGCATTAGGGAGTCAGGAAAGCCATGGTCGGACTGCAGAATGGTGGTTGCCTAATCAGTAACCCTCATCCAATCTCCATCCAGCAAATTTATTGCCTTAACTCACTAAAAAAATGCTGCATGGAAATGTTACCCTCTCTACTCAAACACAAGAAAGAGATTAAGAGCACATGGAATTTACCACCAAAGGAATTATGAACTGATATTTGCTCAGATTTGTTATGTTTATTTACTCCCTAAGAAAAATATTAGCCTTTTGTAACAAGATTCTTTGAATTCACAGGAGAGCATACCAGATCCTGCAGGTTTGGCTGTGGGGCGTTTAGAGGTGAAACGAATACACAGTTTGGATCCTCAGTCATGGCCTCCAGGAAACACAGGCCCTCGGCTTTCTCCCCTCAAAGCTGAAGGAAAAGATTTTGAATATTGTACAAGTCTTAACTGCCCAGAGTTCAGAATAAAGGGAGCATTTATGTTCACAGTGGGACTGACTTTCCAATTCTAGCCTGCTCTGCAGTGCCAGACCCCTAAGTGTCCCTGGCTCACTGGCAGCATTTTAGCTGGACTGTTAGTCTTCGAAGGGTCATGAACTGAAGTCATAACCAGGAATCAAGTGGCCTAGGCATTCACCTCAACTGTCATTTGTAAGGCTGAGAGAAACAGCACAACTATTGAACAATGGAAAAGGACCTTTCTTCCTCTCACCAGTGAAACAAACCTTGAAATATGAAGATCAAGGACTGCTAAAGACAACAGACACCAAAGAACTGAAACCTCTTAGCAGCAGGTGGTGTCAATGGGACTTGCCTTTTGAAAAATGTGTCAGATCCTTTTAGGACTTAGCAAAACACTTCCAGTTCCTGTGGTGCCACTGATAATACTGTGTCAATCATGATGATGATCTAGATCTACATTAAGTAGTTTAAAAAGCACCTTGAAATTCTTGACCATTAAATTAGTTTCTCCTCTAGATTGCTTGGTGTCAATTGTCATTGTAATAATTGCAGGAGATATACACAGTTTGGGAGAAATACTGACCAATGTTTCTTACCTGTCTAAAGTACAAAGAGAAGACATAAACTGAGTTCCTTCACAGCAGCTCCAGACACTAATCGAAATCCATGTGTTCCTCTGAGGGGAAGAGACTAAGCATTTCCGTAGTCTTTGGGCTATGCCTAGACCTTCAGTTAAGGAGTGTCATTCTCTGTACTATTTCCTAACGTCAAGGATGGCAGTTTATTTGTCTGGTTCTTCCTTAATTAATTTGTTCCTTAGGAAAGGCACTTTCTAATAAAATTTTGTGGAAACATTTCCACAAGTCCAAGGCAGGCATAAACCACAAACCCTGCCACTGAACTATATGGAAAGCTGGGTTTTTGTTTTGTTTTGTTTTGTTTTTTGGGGGGGGAGTTAAATTAGCGATCAATCACAAATTTTGTGATTGGGAAATTGGAAAAGATGGGCTTTCTGTTTTTTTGTCTTTCACAAGTTGTGAGATTTTAAAAAATTGAATTTCCACAAAGAGGGTATTCTAGAAGTTTTGTTAGAGCCATTCCTTCAAAAGTATAGGTTGGTTTCTACATAAACTTTTATGTTCCACACTCTGAACGTTTGCCGGTTTGTCTTTTGCAGTCAGGAGGACACATTGTCCTCCCAAATGGAGGAATCTCTTCTCCTCAGTTCTAATCTCATTGCTCTCTAACTGGATGGCACTGTTCCCAAGGCTATCACAGGAAAGGAGACATTGTCCACATGCTTCCTTGATGAACGTACTCTATGACTTCAGTGCCACTCTCAAGAAGTTATTTTCAATGAGTTTGTGCCTATTCTGTTATCAAACCAGTTTATTATTCTTTAGAACATGGACAATGTTTTTATGTATTTAAATACTTTATGACTTACATTGAAAAAAATCATTTTATTTATTTTTTTATTTTTATATATTTTTAGTTTTTTCTAATTTATTATTTTATTTTTAACTTTTTATTTGGAAATAATTCAGTCTTACAGAAAAGTTGCACAAATAGTATGTGGACATCCTGTGTATCTTTATCTATATTTCCCAAATCTTAATATTTTACCACATTTACTTCATTCTTCTATATATACTTATTATTTTTCCTGGTTAAAATTGCATATTTGATGCTTTTTCCCCCTAAAAAATCATTTTAGAACAATACAAAAAAAGAATATCAGAAAACTAAAGTATTTTTTACCACTGATATATTTCCAAAGAAAAAAGAAAAACTAGTTTTTACTTGTACCATTAAATCAAAATACCAAATTTTTTAAATTTCTAATTTTATTTTTTACTTTTTAAAAGATTTTATTTCTTTATTTTTAGTCAGAGGATAAGGGAGGGAAAAAGATAGGGAGAGAAACATCAATGTGTGGTTGCCTCTCATGCACCCCCCACTGGGGACCTAGCCTGCAACCCAGACATGTGCCCTGACTGGGAATCGAACAAGTGACCCTTTGGTTTGCAGGCCAGCACTCAATCCACTGAGCCACACCAGCCAAGGCTAATTTTATTTTTTAATTACGGTAGATATACAATATTAGTTTCAAGTATACAACACAGTGACTAGATATTTAATAATCTGTGAATTGATACCCCAGTAAGCCTAGTACCCATCTGACGCCATGCAGTTATTACAATATTATTGACTATATTCCCTATGCTGTACTTTACATCCCTATGTCTATTTTTATGACTGCCAATTTGTACTTCTTACTCTCTTCACCTTCATGAATATAATATTTGCGGTTTTAGTTTCTAAAGGATCATAAGTATATTTGTTCATTGTCATTACATGAAATTCACACTATCTTTTGTCTATTTTCAGGTTATAATAATATTAATAATAGCTAATATTAACTGAGTACTTAAGGTAATGCCTGCCGTGCCAACTCACATAATCCTAGTATTGACTTTATTACTGTTCCAATTTTGCAAATAAAAAAGCTAAAGTCTAGTGAGGTGACAAGAGAAGGATGACAGGGAAGGTGTTCTGACTGACTCAAGTTCCTGAGATCTTAATTACCAGAGTAAATATGTGCCATAGCCAGCCTTGCCCTTAAAGTTTACATTTTCTCACATTTCATATAAGTTTGCAGATGTGTTTGTTTGCTTGGGGTGCCATAACAAAATACTGTAGACTGAGTGTCTTAAACACTTAAATTTATTTCCCACATTTATGGGGGCTGAAGTCCAAGGTCAAAGTGCCAGCAAGAAAGGTTTCATGCTGAAGCCTCTTGTCTTAGCCTATAGGTGGTTGTCATCTTGCTGTGCGTTCACAGAACCTCTCTCTTCCTGAGCTTGCAGGGTGGAAGAGAGCTCTACACTGTCTCTTGTTATAAAGACAGGGATCCTATCTAATGCTACGCTAGCAGATCAGGGCTCCACCCTTATGACCTCATTTAACCTCAATTACTTCCTCAAAGGTCCCATCTCCAAAAATAGTCATACGGGAGGTTAGGGCTTGGACATTTTAATTTGAAGGAAGGTGGGACACAAATATTTAGTCTATAACATTAAGTAACAGTATATTTCCAAAAGAAAAGATCCAAAGTTCATTAAAATACTAATAAGTACTTACTTCTCAATTCCAAATTTCCCCTTAAAAAAAACTGCAGTATCACATGTATTACAGACCTCACATGGACAAACAGATTAAAGAAGTGAGATTTGTTCACTGCTCCTAGCAATTTAGTTAATTAGATGAACAATGGGTGACCTCTGAGGAAAGCTGTGTCAGAGAACCAAAGGAAAAATTCAAGCAAAATATTGAGCCCTGCCTGTGTCATTGGGAAGTCAGCTCTGATTGGACTTCAGATAAATTCAGCAGTGGGTAGTGTTAGGTTGGTACTTTCACCCTGCCTGAGCATACTCTGCTTCTACTTATTATGGTAGAAAAAAAATCATTAATTAATCATATGTTATAATCTAAGCACATTATATTTACTCAATTAAGAGATTAGCACACAAATTCCAAATAATATATATAAAAAATAATCAGTTGTAGGGTTTTCCAGAAATGTAGTTTGCACTTCTTTTTTAATTAAGCCTAATCATTTTATGATTTATGTGGAAAAACAAAAGACTAGAAATAAGCATTCATATTGTATACAGTTCTTGATTCAATAAAAAGGAAGGTAACTAGAAATAAAACTCTGAGGCCTCCATAAAAACATGTGCTCCGTTAGAATTTCAATTGTCTGACATGGTTCATATTCTACACAATTCATTAGGATGTTCACTGTCAATATTGTTCACTAGCACAATGCAGCATACCACAGTATTTGAAACTATAGCCTATAACTATTACTGTTACACAGCCTTCTGCTCCCACAACAGTGGAATAAATGCTGTAGATTTTCTCAAATTTTTTCTTTCCACTACATCATAGGCTGGTCAAGCAGAGAAACCTCTAAACATCTATGCAACTAATCTAGGACCTTCCAGGCAGCCATAATCTCTATTAGCAAGTGCCAAACTAGAGTGTTCCACAAAGAGAAACAAAGAAAAATATTGTCTCAGCTTCCAGCTTTTGTAGAATTTAGTATGATGAATGGCTAGTTGGCTGGAACTGCAAGTCATTTACCAAATATATAAATAGATTATAGAGATGATAGATAGATGATAGATAGATAGATAGATAGATAGATAGACCTTCCTATTTGTCTACCAGTCTTCCAATTCAATGGCAATTGGAAAAGATAGCTCTCATTTATGACAGAGGAAAAATTGCCTTAGTGTTGAATTTGTTTTCCTTTGGTAGATGGGTTCATACTTTTTGTTCTTTCTCCTTACTTTTTTTAATCCTGCTACCCTGTTACTGGTTCACAAAGAGTGAAGGAATATTATGTTTAGGGGAGAAATATCATTCACACACCTTCAGCCTGCTAATTCTTTCCCAAACAGACTAACAAAATACTTTTCCCTTTGGATGTCTGGATCAAATGAATTGCAAGAAAAGGTTTTTGTCTTTTGTTCTGTTTTAATCCCTTTCACGTGACCTGACTTGTTTGTCTTCCTGTCAACCTTCTACATTTACCTTGGCATTTCTCCTAATCAGCAAGCAGGACTGCACAAGAATGTCGGCCTGTAAGTCAGTTAAGGTAGACCTGGCACCTGCCTTCCTGTTCGGACTTCCTCAGTGACCATAAGCTCACATCATCTAGTGCCAACCAGACAGAAATAACCACGGGATTCCAAACTGGCCCTTCCTTTGGGAGGATCACTATCCCTCTTCCCACTCCTTTCTGTTGGCCCTTTGGAATCAGATATCTGACTTCTTTTGCCCTATGGTATCTTGTTCCTTAGGCATAGGAACATTTCTGTCATGAAACCATTGATACTGAATGAGATGCTATGAATGATATTATTTTTATATCTTCTAAAAACTATATTTTCTGTAATGCTGAGATTCCCAAATTCTACCCAAATTCCACCAGTATTTAGTATGCAGCATAGCACATTAGTGGCTATGGAACACAGTCCCTGCCCACATAGTAAACTGTGCATAAGCAATGATACTGTAATACATGGCAGGTAGAATATGAAAGGTATAAAATTTCTGGGGGGAATGGAGCACAGAATGAAAAGAGAGGTGAATTATGAGTGGGAGAATTCTCATTGATAGGGAGAGAACAAACAGCCTGTGAGCTAGTTCTCAGTAAGGATGGATTGAGAACTTAGGGGAAGGGGTGGAGAGTAATCAAGAAGCTTATAATTCAGACAAAAGAGGATGGGAAAGGCATGGAAGAACAAATTTTCAAATGCATTTATGGCCCTGGCTGGCGTAGCTCAGTGGATTGAGCGCGGGCTGGAAACCAAAGTGTCCCAGGTTCGATTCCCAGCCAGGGTACATTCCTGGGTTGCAGGCCATAACCCCCAGCAACCACACATTGATGTCTCTCTCTCTCTCTCTCTCTCTCTCTCTCTCTCCCTTCCCTCTCTAAAAATAAATAAATAAAATATTTTTAAAAAATGGAAAACTCCATACATTAAAAATGCATTTATGAAAAAAATTAATTTTGCCTACACAAACTAAAATTTCCTGTAGGCCAGATCGATTGGGTCTCAAATATTGCACAGAAGTTTCACTTTATTCTGTAGACCACTGGTTGCCAAAAGTGGCCACAGGCCAGTGATCAGTTAAGTCTAAGTTTTCATTGGACTGGAGAGAAATGAGAAAAAAAAAACACAATTTGTGAAAATTTGTAAGATTTTTTAAAAATGAAACAAAAGATTCAATTTAAAGCTCTTTCCTTTATTTGGAGACCATACATTTTCTATATTTGGAATCAAATACAATAGATTTTATGAAGTTATGGCAAGAGTAGATAGCACTATGGTAGGAGGTCCTAATACTCTTACTGGGCAATAAAAAAATTGGCAACACTAGGACTCCCTAATATATTTTTATTTTACTGGTCCACGAGATCCACATTTTGAGGGCCACTTTCAAAGGTAATGTAGACCATTGGAAGGGGGATATTGTAATGGAAATATTCCTAGGAAACATAACTCTGGAAGCAGTAACATTAAAAAAGAAAAGATGGTGGAAAGGAAATAAATGAGACAGATAATGACAGCATACAATGAAGGTAGTTAGAAATTTATGGCAAGAAGCAATCTGGACCGAAACCAGGACTTTGACATATAGAATTGAGAAAAAAACAATGGAATTAAGGACATAATCTACAAGATTGGTAACTGAGTGAACATGTAATGTTGTGTTCTGAGCCCAGAGTCTGAGCCAGTGGGCTCTCTGTACAAAAGGATGAGAAAGAACCAGCAGAGACTTGGAAGAGACCTGGAGATGCGACGGACTGAGCCTTGGGAGTTGACAAAGCCTGGAAAAGTCCTCCTGGGAGTCATCTGCATAAAGGTAAGAGCTGAGAGAAGAGTCAAAGAGGGAATGCATGAGAGAACTCCAAGAAATAACACCTCTACCACTTGATTCTACTTGACTAATATAGCTCATCTGTAGAGAGGGACCAAGGTTGAAACTTATCTTTTCTGGATGTACCCTGATCCACAGATCATGTGCCCTGAGCTCATATCATCCAGAGCCAACCAGACAGAAATAACCATGGAATTTCAAACTGGCCCTTCCTTTGGGAGGATCATTATCCCTCTTCCCACTCCTTTCTGTTGGCCCTTTGGAATCAGATATCTGGCTTCTTTTGCCCTATAGTATCTTGTTTCTTTGGCACAGGAACATGAAACCACTGATACTGAATGAGATGCTATGAATGATATTATTTTTATATCTTCTAAAAACTATATTTTCTGTAGTACTGAGTTATCTGATTCCAACTTTGATTTTTGCCATCATCATTTCCTGATTGGTGAACATCTAATATACTTTTGAAAAAATCTCAAAATTTAAACATTTTTGCTAAAGAACCTGAACTTTTACCACTATATTTTCCAACCAGACAATGAAGATCCATAAAGAACAGAGATGAGGCTTTTGTATATTAACAGGAGGACACTGCTCTTGGAGGATCCTTCATGATTCTTTAACAGTTGATTCTTCAAAACTATGAACACTTTGGAGAAAAGAATTATGGGAAGAACTAGACCTGTTTCTGCTGTGGTAACAACAGGACTAAACACACTCCTCCAAAGGTACTTCCTTTTGGGAGCCAGGAAGGACAGGATGGACATTGTACCTTTGCCTTGCATTACCCAAGATGATTAAGAAAGACACAGGCCTCCATTTCTCCCTTCTAAGCTAAGTGTTTACACTAGAATTTGACTCCAAATTCCTGTCCATCTAGACTTTCTTCCAATTCCTCCTAATACACTAGATTAAGGTTGAGGCAGTGAGGCATTTGTGCGCATTGCTCCATTTATCCTTATAGAGCCTGCTGAAGATCCCACAAAAGAATCAATCTTATTCCTGTAACAGGTTCCTCCCTATTAGAAGAGGACAGAAGACAGAGAGCCCGTATCCTATTTATGATTGCCTCTTTCTATTTCTCTAGTAATATTAACTTGCTGGCTATTTCATGGCTATGAAATGGTTTATAATGCAATTAAATCCCAGTTCTTTGTGCTTAAAAGAAAGAGGAAACACCCTTTTGGTCCACCCCCTAGCAGTAAAAATTCAGCTGAAAGTCTATTACTTCCTTTTCTTTAAAACTCCAGCTTCCTAGCCAATAGTGCAGTGAATGTGTAAAAGTCTTCACTTCAATGAGATGGGTTTTAAATGAGACTTGAAAAGCCTACGTTCTTTTACAGTTTCAATACCTCATTTAACAGTTTGCTTAGACCCCAAACTCCTATAGGAATAACAAATGTATACTTTGCAAAAAATAAATTTCTTTATATTTAAACATAAGACAAATGGTGAACTAGATTTTTAAAAAGACCTGGGTATGATTCCCCTTTTTCTAAAAAGTTACCAATTACATTGAAACAATTTTATGAAACATTTCTTTTGTGGAAACATTTTATTCTCATAGTCTTCACTTTTCTTTTCCCAGTTGTTTTTTTTTATTTTTTTAAGATTTTATTTATTTATTTTAAGAGAGGGAAGGGAGGGAGGGAGAGAGAGAGAGAGACACACACACACATCAATGTGCAGTTGCTGGGGGTCATGGCCCACAACCCAGGCATGTACCCTGGCTGGGACCCAATTGTTTTTTGATATAGCAAAAATAAACTAAAATTTCTCAAAGAAAATAGTGATAATATGGGCTTCTATTCTTCATTCTGAGTTTCCAGATTAGCTGTGTCCAGCTGCCATCCCAAACTTCATTCCAGCTGGGTTGACCATCACTACCCTAGGGAATACCTCCTGACTTCCTTTTGCTCTGTTGCCTTCTGTGATGCTGATACATACACAACATTTTTACTTATTGAAAGAATAGGTATCATCAGAGAAAATGGATGGCCAACCAGACCAGAGCTAAACTGATTTGTGGGCAGACCCAGCAGGTTTTAAGGGCTCCTTCAAAACTGAGGCACTAGAGACAGAGGAAGATAACATTTCTACCTGGATGAATTTACTTACAACTCTAATTTTTGCAATCAGAATATCTTTAAGTAGCTATTTAAATTTTAGCACATGTATAGTTATGGCATTTGAAACAATTAACTCATATTAGATACGAGAAGATATCATAATCATTTTAGAGCTTAGGGCCTGTAAATCAGGTTGTCCAATTACCTCCCCAAAGCCAACTGACAGTCGTAGCCTTGATGATATACAGGAAGTTACAGCCTTGTTTTTGTCCTAAAGAAAGCTGGGGAGAGAGCGTACCTAAGACAAAGGCACAACTGGGACAACAGAGTTTTCTGAAAGCAGCTTTCCTGACTTCCTTTATCCAGCTCTCAGAGACCCCTTTATTGCATCATCAAAAGGTTTGCGATCTCTTTCTTTATGTCCAAAAATAACACTTCCAGTAGGATTTCTCGAACTGGACTAGGAATCACTGGTCTCAGTATCACCTGGGGGCTTATTTTTAGAGTCCTAAAGATTCCAATTACTCCACCTGACTCTGAAGTTTGGGGCAGACATCTGCAATTTTACAAAATACTACCAGCACCCCATTGAATTTTCAAAACCACCTTGTAGATTGTATGCTCACTCACATATATACATGTTTGGAATAATGATTTGCTATATCAGGAAAATGGTAAACACATGAGTTCAAGGAAGTCTGTGACATAGCTGTTCAATCTTTCCAGAAGCATCTCTCATTTGAATAAAACTTAAAGCAGAAATTACTATAATTAATCTCAAAAAAGGCTACTTAAACCTATCAACAACTTTCCTTCCACTCATCTACATGTCTCCCACTGTTTATTTTCTACCAGAAAAAAAATAATAAACCTTACATAATATTGGAATTTTTGTTTTAAGAAGACACATTTTATTTAAATATATTGGTCATGAATTGGATTGAATTTTTAAACTTATTAATGGAAGAAGATAGAAGAGAGAATGATGATTGTATTAAAATGAAATCAAATTCTTCTGTAGGGTAATTAAATTATAATGATGATTATTTGTAGTAGTGCACTATAGGGTACAAGTCCAGAATTAATAATATAATTTTTTAGTATCTGGCTGTCTTTATACTGACCATAAATTTTAAAAAGTACTCCCTCCCCACATACAATTTCTGTTTTTTCCAAATCCAATCAAATAGAAACATCAATATATTTCAGAGGGCTTTATTTTAGATTCAACTCAAAGGGAGGGCAAAGTTAACAACAGAATCCTTTATGAAAGCTAACCTTGTATGAGAGAATCTAATAAAGGATGCCATGTATTGGTAAGAAAAACAATACAACCTGAACATTTCCAATGACACTGAACCAAAAAAGAAAAAAGTTAATATGAAAATCTGTGTTGATTAGATTGTATTGTGGAAATGTTGAGATGTTGAACATAAATGGGATTTGACTACAATGACCCTGCCATCCTGTGGATTTCAGAGATCTAAATATCTGCTGCCATTAACATGTCTACTTCTGTACCTCTGAACAAGCCTTTCCCTTACTGATAATTGCTCCCGTATTTTATTGTTATCAAATTCACTTCCTTCCACTAAATAGAAAACTCCTAGATGAATAAATAGATATTTGGAAGTCTTTTTTAAGCCACCATCTAACTAATGCACCATACAGATAAACTCTTGATCAGATGAAAATATTGGTTAGCTATCTGAAACTTGTTAAAAGGTGACTTTAAAGTTCTCTCTACTATAAATGATACATTTGATTTTGATACTCTAAGTTCTTTATACATGTGAAGTTTACTTTGCATGAAAAAAACTTACCAGCATGATAGGGCCAAAGTGCTTCAGCTTTAGGCAGAGCAACCCTAATCAGAGAGTATGTGGCTCCTTTAATTCATTTACCGCTTGCCTACTGGTGTAAAAGTCTATGTGACAGACACTGTGTTGTGACAAAAATGACCTGACTTCACAACCTTACATTCTAGTGGAGTAGACTGATAAAGAAAAAAACAAATAGTAAACAGAGAACCTAAGGAAAACATTACAAGCTGTAACATATATTATGGAATAAATAAACAAGAAGTTGTGATAGAAAATAAAACTGCGAGGGGCAGGGGAATTCCTACTTTGGACAGCATAATTAGCTAGCAAAGGCTTCCCAGAGCCTGTGATATTCAGCTGAAACCTACAAGATGTTAAGAAGACAGCCATGTGAAGAAAGGAAGAGATTTCAGACTGGAGAGCCTGCATGTGGTAAGAGCCTACACAGGGGAAAGAGCTCAGCATCGCTGGGAAAGTATATGGGCCTAATGCTCCTGAAGTACAACAAGAAAGAGCAAGACACAAAAGGAGATTTAAAAAAGTAGTCAGGGGAATGAGTCAGACCCTGGAAAACAGTGGTAAAAAACTTGGAACCTATTCTAATGGCATGGGAAGCTATAGGAGAATTTTAAGTATCCAAAGACATTTGTACACTTTTAAATGTTTAGGTAGAGTAATAACCACTTGATCAAAAACTCTTATACTCCTACATCAAAATATAGAGCACAAAGCTTTGTCTTCACAGCCACATGCTCCTCTCCTGTTTATAACCCCTGTCTCCTTACAGGGAACCTGGTTCCACAAATCTGTCTGGAGCTCCTACCCATCCGTATGCCCAAGGGAACACTCCATACATGCCACACCATCCCTCCACAGCCCATTCTGAAAAAGCTATTCTCTGTTTGTTATTTCTCTGGGTTATAGCCACTTCTGTCTTTCCTCATTATTACTATCATTTTTATTAGCATTCAGCAAAATGTATGGTTTGTTTCTTTGGTTTTCCCTGATTTGTTCCTTGTTTCCACTCTAGATTAGAAGCATGTAAGGGCAGGAACCACATCTGCCTTGGGGATTATTATATCCTCAGTCCTCTTCAAAGTGCCTGGCTATGTTCAGTAAGTAAAAGAATTTATGAATCTTTGCTTCAGCTATGAGAACATTAAGAGCAATTTGGGTTATATGGATAGTATTGACGATTGTCACTGCCCAGCCATGACATAAGCACAGATTTTCATTTGCTGTTGTACTACCAAGTTCACAGAGAGACATAGAATGGTCCATGTGTTTTCCACAGTAGACCAGTCTTTTTTTCCCTGGTCTAAGTTTCCAGACCCTTTGTCTTCTCTGGTGTGGGTTAGAGTAGACTCGCCTAATGAGTCCAAAATCTCCTAGAACCTGTGCTAATATAACCATGACTGCAATTTCAAAACCATCTGTATACGGGAATTTGGAAAGAGGGCTTGGAAAAATGAAATATATATGTGTGTGTGTGTGTGTGTGTGTATCTATATAAACATACACACATACACATATATTTAAGATTTTTATTTATTTGTTTTTAAAGAGAGGTGAAGAGAGGAAGAGAAACATTGATTGGTTGCCTCTTGTTCACTCCTTGACCAGGACCAAACCCCCAACCCAACTGTGTGCCCTGACTCAAAGTCGAACCGGGCACCTTTCATTTTGCAGGAAGATGCCCAAGCAACTGAGCCATACTGGTCAGGGCAAAACATAAATATTTTTTATCAAAACATGGAAGTCAGATAGTGGGGATGACACAAAAAATATATACAAATTTAAATTTCCATTAGATTCAAATAAAGTAACCATCCTTCTCTAGATCGATATTTTCTTATCTGACTCAGAAGTAAAACAACTAAGAAAAATTAGTAAGAAAGGCACTGCCCTCCAGAGCACCCAACTGTTCAGGCTTTGAGGATAGAGTAAGAAAAGGCCCAATGATCATTTCACAATTGTTAACCAGTCATTAATTATCACGAATCTTCACCTACGAGAATAATTAAAATTTCATAGATTTAGCTATTTCACCAAACCAGTTTACATTTTAACTAATTCGTAATGAACAGGTTAAATGCACATGCATTTTCTTGAACTGGGTAAAATTCTCCCAAACAAGTATAAAAATTACTCTCTGGTCATATACTGTACATAATCAGTATTCAACAAATACGATGTACTAAATAAGGAAATTGTTTAACATTGTACAACATAAAACTAAGAATTTAAATATTTTCTAGTAAGCCAGAATGTTTTTTATCTTTTTATTTTATTGATTATGCTATTACAGTTGTCCCATTATTTTTCTCCCCTTTACTCCTCTCTACCCTGTACCCCCCCCCCACCTTCTAACATCCCCCCTACTCCTAGTTCATGTCCATGGGTTGTACATATGAGATCTTTGGCTTCTCTGTTTCCTATACTATTATACTTCTATCAATTATGCTTCTTATTCCCTATACTTTCCCCCATCCTTTCCCTCCCCCTCCCCACTGATAACCCTCCAAGTGATCTCCATTTCTGTGATTCTGTTCCTATTCCAGTTGTTTGCTTAGTTTTTGCTTTTGTTTCTTTTTTGTTCAGTTGTTGATAGTTGTGAGTTTGTTGTCATTTTACTATTCATAGTTTTGATCATCTTCTTTTTCTTAGATAAGTCCCTTTAACATTTCATATAATAAAGACTTGGTGATGATGAACTCCTTTAACTTAACCTTATCTGAAAAGCACTTTATCTGCCCTTCCATTCTAAATGATAGCTTTGTTGGATAGAATAATCTTAGGTGTAGGTCTTTGCCTTTTATGATTTCAAATACTTCTCTCCAGCCCTTTCATGCCTGCAAGATTTCTTTTGAGAAATCAGTTTATAGTCTTATGGGAACTCCTTTGTAGGTAACTGTCTTCTTTTCCCTTGCTGTTTTTAAGATTCTCTCTTTATCTTTAATATTGGGTAACTTAATCATGGTGTGTTTTGATGTGTTCCTCCTTGGGTCCAACTTCTTTGGGACTCTCTGAGCTTCCTAGACTTCCTGTAAGTATACTTCCTTCACCAGATTGAGGAAGTCTTCCTTCATTATTTGTTCAAATAAATTTCAATTTCTTGAAGTTGTTTTTTCTCCTTCTGGCAGCCCTATGATTTGGATGTTGGAATGCTTAAAGTGGTCCTGGAAGTTCCTAAGCCACTCCTCATTTTTTTTTGAATTCTTGTTTCTTCATTGTGTTCCAGCTGGATGTTTATTTCTTCCTTTTGTTCCAAATTGTTGATTTGAGTCCTGGTTCCCCAGAATGATTTTTAAACATATGTTGTTAATATATTCTATAAATCAGTAGGACTTGTTCTACATTTGAATCATTACAAATTACAGCATAAAGTATGCTTAGTCCTGCAAAAATTTTTACAAACTTTTGTTAATTTTCATAATAATACCATATCATGTTAACCAAAAATATGGAAATAATTTACACATGTTAATAAACAAAGTTCATCTATATGCAATGAAGCAGCATTTTCTATAGTATGATCTGAAGAAGGTGAGCCATTTCATATTTAGATAGTTTCATTTGGAAGGTATGATGAGCAAAAACTTATCAAAATTACTTTAAGTTGTCATCTTCCTAGGAAACTTAACTAACATAAGTAAATTTGTCTTTGTACCTTGCAATGTTCTTCCTTGGAACTTCATTCATGAAAGATTTTCAGATCATGTTTATTTCCAGATTTATCACTGTTACAAACCAAAATACTAGAAAAAAACAGATCAAAGTTCACAGGTGTTAATAAGTTTTTGCTCAGGTTTAGCATCAAAAATGACTGGTAGTAAGTAACTGTAGTTCAAGAATTCTGATATAAAAAGTACCTTAAAGAATTAGTTGAAGCTTGGCATGGAAGGACTTCTTAAAACTACACGAAGCTTGGGGCCTGACAGAAAACTTCTCTCTGTGATTTAATAGGCAGAAACCTGCAAGTAAGATGTCCATATGCCCTTTGCAAGCTGTTTTGAAGTATTTTATCTTGTTGAAAATAATCTGATTTGGACAATGTTAACTACTAGTGGGGCGGGGCGGGGGCTGGGGGGATCTCCCAAGGATGTTGCTTTACATGGTAAAATAACATTTGAAAAGCTGAGTCAAAGCTCAAGGGGAAAGAAAGAAAGAGTAAACTTCAGAATCCTTATGATTTTTCTCCTAAAATAATTTGGCATTCCCAATAATGAACCATGAGCAATGTTATGATTAGAGTTACTTTCTTTTTAAAGGATGTTCATCTTGAAATATTCTCAAATTAGAGAAGTTTCAAATGACTACAGAGAATTTTTTTCTAGAACCATTGAAGAGTAAGTTGTTGATCTCATGCCCATTCTCTCTCAGATACTTTAGTGGGGAGTTCCTGCAGACAAGAACATTCTTCAGCTAGATAATCACAACACAACCACCAAACTCAGGAAATTAACACTGACACATTACTGCCAATTCATCTTCATATTCTATCCATGTTTTTCCAATTGTCTCCATCATATCTTTTATGTTAAAAGAATCACACATTACATTTACTTATCCTGTCTTTTTATTGTCCTTCACTCTGGAACTGTTCTTCAGTCTTATACTGACTTTCATGGTCTTGACATTTTTGATTATTGGAGGCTAGTTATTTTATAAAACATCCTTCAGTTGTGATATTATGAAGTTTGTCCTCATGATTAGATTCAGACTCTGCATATTTGACTTGAATATCACATAAATGATGCTATGACTCTTTTTCTCCTTGTAACTGGAAATTAATTTTGTGACAACTTTCTTTAAAACTATGTAAAAAATCAATTTTTATTATACTTTTAATGTCTTCATATGTTTATTTATATCAAAATAAATTTATGCATTCCAATTTTGTTGAGTGGCTTACAACCCACTACAAGTATTTATATTGATGTTCAGTTTATCCCAGATTTAGTTAATAGAGCTCCTTTCATCCAGATCCTACATCCTTCTAATATTCTTATTCCTTGAGCACTTTCTGACTTAAGGCAAAAGATATTGCAGCATCATTTTGTACTCCTTTCATCCATGCCCAGGAATGGCTCATTCCTTCCTTTCAGTAGAAAATAATTGTATTTGGAAATCAAGACCTGGACATTAGATGTGTGACTTTCATTGGGGACTTGTGAATCCAAAACCCTCTTTGTGAACAAAACTAGGGAATACCTTTTTGTATGTGTTTAAATTCATTTACATTTATGTTTATTTCTTTGTCTACCTACATACTGAAAACCAAGTGTTTACACCAATACATGGTTTTTTACACTTATTCCAATCTAATACCATAAGGTTCATTCTAGTTTTCCCCCTTTTTGTATTTGTAACTACTTCCTCTGACAGTGAGAAACTAGATTTATATTATTCTTAGTATAGTTATTTAATCAATCTCTCCATAACTAACCAGTTGCTCATCATCACTGCCTCCACCTCCCATTGCATGAGAGCCCTCCTCACATGTTTGGTTTCCACTACCTATTCTGAGCTGCCCTCCATGGACTTTCTCATTATGGTTAGCCTCAAATGCCATGCTAAGCCGACCCTGTGTGTACATGCCTTCCTCACCAAGCTCAGGCTCTGACCTCCACACTGTATGGATGTCCTCACCCTCCTCAAACACCCACATGTAGTTCCTGGCCACCATGAAACCCCTCCCAAACTGCTTCAGTGTCCTCCTAGCCCCCCACCCACCCCCCTCCCCTACCCTAAAACACCTTCCTTGCTCTGGCCTTAAAGGTCTTTTAGACCAAATTATTTAGGAGGAAAAAGAAAAGAACAATAGGAAGGAAAGGGGGAAGCGGCAGAGCCACTGTTGCTTTTTATTTATTTTTTAATTATATTTTATTGATTATGCCATTAGAGTTGTCCCAATTTTCCCACTTTGCCACCACACAGCAATCTCCACAGCCTTGCTCATGTCCATAGGTCATGCATATAAGTCCTTTGGCTACTCCCTTTCCTATACTGTACTTTACATCCCCAGGACTATTCTGCAACTACCAATTTGTACTTCTTAATCCTTCACCTTTTTACCAATTCCTGCAGACCCTCTATCCCTTCTGAAAACCATCAAAATGTTCTCTGTGTCTATGTTTCTCTTTCTGTCCTGCTTGCTTGCAAAGTTTGTTTTTTAGATTCAAGTGTTGGCAAATTAATCTATATTATTGCCATTTTATTGTTTATAGTTTTGATCTTCTTCTTTTTCTTAAATAGTCCCTTTAATATTTCATATAATAATGGTTTGTTGATAATGAACTCCTTTAGCTTTTCTAGTCTGGGAAGCTCTTTATCTGTCCTTTGATTATAAATGATAACTTTGCCAGGTAGAACAATTTTGGCCGTAGGTCCTTGCTTTTCACAACTTTGAATATTTCTTGCCAATCCCGCCTAGCCTGCAAAGTTTCGTTTGAGAAATCAGCTGACAGTCTTACAGGCACTCCCCTGTAGGTAACTAACTTCTATTCTCTCTCCATTTTTAAGATTCTCTCTTTATCTTTAACCTTTGGCATTTTAATTAAAATGTGTCTTGGAGTGAGCCTCTTCGCACCCATCTTGTTTGGGATTCTTTGTACTTCCTGGATTTGTATGTCTATTTCTTTTACAAAATTAGGGAAGTTTTCTTTCACTATTTTTTCAAATAGATTTCCAATTCTTGCTCTTTCTCTTCTCCTTTTGGCATCCTTATGATGCAAATGTTGGTTTGCTTGCAGTTGTCCCAGAGGCTGCTTACACTATCCTCATTTGGAGGGGATTCTTTTTTCTTCTTGCTATTCTGATTGGTTGGGTTTTTTTGTTTTCTTCTGTTCAAATCATTGACTTGATTCTCAACTGCATCTATTCTACTGTTGATTCCCTACAAATTGTTCTTTATTTCAAAATAGTGTATCCTTCATTTCTGGCTGGATCTTTTTTTATGCAGCTGAGGCCCCCACTAAGCTCCTTGAGCATCCTTATAACCACTGTTTTGAACTCTGCACCTGACAGAATGCTTATTCCATTGTGTTTAGTTCTTTTTCTGGAGTTCTGTTTTTTTTCATTTGGGCCATGATTCTTTGTCTCCTCATTTTGGCAGCATCCCTGTCTTGTTTGTATGTATTAGGTAGAGCTGCTATCACTCCCTGTCCTGGTAGCATGGCCTAATGTAGTAGGTGTCCTGTAGGATCCAGTGGTACAGTCTTCCCTATCACCTAAGCTGGGTACTCAATGTATGCTCTCTTTGTGGTCTGACTACACCCTTCTCTGGTAGTTGAGCCTTGATTGCTCTTGGCACATCAACTGGAGGGATTTACCCAGGCCAGCCAACTGAAAGAACTGGCTGTACCACTGACCACCAACCTCTGCCTTCCATGGAGGTTTAGCTGTGCCAGGGCCTACTCCACAAAGCAGGACTTACTTCAGCAAGGCTCTAGTACCCATTGAGTCTGCCCCATAAGTGTGTCACATGCAGAGATGGTTGAGTGATGGTGCTCAGGCGTGGTCTGCAGCTGTCCACTGGGTGCACAGGCTCTGGGCTTTCCCAAGAGGTATAGGCCCAGGTTAGCCACTGCCTGAGTTCTATCTGGGGCCACATGGGATAAGCTATAAAGCAATCTGCAGATGGCTGCTACTTACCCTGGACTCAGAGGTGCCCAAGAATGACCAGACTGTGAACCATGGTCAGCTACTGCCAGTGCTGGGCTTGGGGCCACTTAGCAAGAGGTATGAGGGTTTGCTGAGGTTAACTGCTGCTTGTTTGAGAGGATTTAGGAAGATTTGAAGCATGAGTCAAGATCAGCCATTTGTATGGAAGAGAAGTTTACAACTTGGTTTGGCCTGTAAATTGGGTGGGATAGAGCCTCAGGGAATCACGAAGGCAAGGCAAATGGTGTGAGCCAGGTTGATGGAATCTCAGATATATGCCTTAGGCTCTGTAAGTCTGTCAAGGGAGGGCTCAAAAAAGGAGCAAGGCCTCTCTACCAGCAGTTCTATCTTGGAGAAAGCTGTCCCCCAGCTCCTGCCTTGATGCCAGACACTTCTGTTCCTCCCTCTATGCCGCTTGTACCTTTCGAGCTGCTGCCTGGGTGCTGGAGAAGGAGTGAGTCTGAGTAAATCCATGTGTAGGCCCTTTGAAAGGAACTGCTTGGGAATCCAGCAGTTTCTTCCATCAACTTAATCCCCACTCTTTTTTACAGCTAGGAGTTATGGGGACTTACCAACCTGTCATTGGAACCCTGGGCTCTGCGGCCTGGTGTGATGTTGGGACCCCTCACTTCAGAGATATCCCTCCCAATTTTTATCTACCACATGTGGGTGTGGGACCAGTCTGCTTCATGTCTCCGTGTCTCCATGTCTCTGCCCCTCCTACCAGTCTGGATAGATGTGGTTTCCTCTTTAATTCTGTAGCTGTAGGACTTCCATTTATCTCAATTTCTGATGTTTCTGAGTCACAGTTTTCTATAGTTTAGTTGTAATATTTATGAGATTGTACAAAAAGGTGTGGTGTGTTTACCTAGACCACCATTTTGAATAATATCTGATTTCCTACTGTTGCTTTTCAAAAATTACTTTCCTGCTTTTCTTGTGGGGATAGAAGTCAATGGTGTGATGAGAGTATTTGTGGCAGATTTGATAACAGAAAGAATAAGCTCTACTTATAGAATAAACAATTCTTTTACCCTAACTCACAAATTTGCATATAGGAGTTATACAATATTATTTGATGTAATTCACTCTTTAACAATTCATGTGTTAAACTTAATATTTCCTAAGGACATAGATTTAATAATGCAAGGAAGACTCTTTTTATCTACTTACATTAGAATCATTAAAATAGTATAGTCACACACATTAAATTTAATGAAAGAGTAAAGACATTTTTGGAGACTTTAAGATGAAAAAAAGATTTTGAATTAGCCAGATACTGATAAAAAGAAAGTATTATTTGCCTGGAGTAGCAAGATAATTGCTTTAATTCTCATAACATAAAGTGTTCTTTACCGCTCGCATGTCTTCTCTGCTCTATTAAAAGCAATTATCTCTTATTGCAGACTCTGACAATTTGTAGTACAAATATTTTTCTACCAAAAATTATGAGCACTTAAGGATTCTAAAAACCAGTTTAAAAGAGAGAGAAAGTAATATTGTAGATGTATTGCATGCATACAAGGGCTATCCATGCTTTTAATTCCAGGAGAGAACACAAATAATTTTGATGGTTTCTTTTGACTGGGAATGAAAAGTACACAAATTATGGAAGTTTATTGGCCAGACATGTAGCGATGTCCTCACAATTAGCTATAATGTGGTTTGTTAGCTTCTGATTTTTTAGCCAGAACAAATAAATTTCTTTCCCCCCCAAAAAAATACACACAAATATTTCATATTATGTAAAGTTTTTTTCCAAGAAAATATTATCATCCTAACAGGATAAGTCAATTCTAAGAGAATCTTCATAATGAGGAGCAGATCTTTTGTGGATAATTCTCTCCAATGTTTTCTGTCTATGAGGCATTTATTATTATACCTAGTTCAATGTGGTTGTTAAAAGAAAATGACAAAGAGAAGAAGGGTAAAAAGAGGGATAGGAGACTAAAAAAAATGGTGTACATTAGTGTCATCTGTGATGTGAAATTGTGCTATATTAATTCATAACTTCTCAGTGGTCATTCACTAAAAGATCCAAGGAAAAAACTAGGTTTTCAACTCTTTTTTTAAGCTGGACAATTAGAAAACTCTTTTCTGATTTTGGAAAACCTAGTTTTCATCAATCATTTTTAAATATTTAAATGGCAGCATGAAAGGGAATTTTTTTTTTACTAAACAGCTCTCATTATTCTGCATTCTCTTTTAGTACATATTACAGTCCTGCCAGTTATGTAGTCTTCCTGTAACTTTTTTTACTTTTGAGCTCACTCTGAGTCTATTCTCTTCTAGATAATTCTCACCCTTCAACCTCCCTAAAATAAAGACATATACTCAGGATCAAACGGAGTACTTCAATTTGCTAAGCCATGTTTCTAAAATTTGTGTCATACTACTCATACCACTGAGATTTTTTCTCCCATTTTAAAGTGTGAAACTGTACTGATTTTCTTTCTTCCTTAAATGATTTAACAGCTTTGCAGAAAAATTAGTTTTTTAAAAAAATAATGAAAAATAACTTTGTGTTTTTAAATTCACAGTTATTTTCCCCAGAATTATCCATGTGTCCCCTATTTCTCTCACCTTCTTCATTTGATCAGTCAGCAGGTCCAGGCTAATCTGTATTTTAAGTATATCTTGAATCTCTTCCATCCTTTCTATCTTTTCTTAGAATATAACAGTATTGGCTCTCATCATCTTTTACTTGATTAGTCTTTCTCCATTCCATTTTTAAGCTACCATCAGAGGAAAATCTTTGAAAAATCACCGATCTAGTTGTGACAATTCTCTAAAACCCATAGTGTCTGTATAAATGAGTCTGTAGGTACAAGATAGTTAAAAAATTTTAATTTAATTAAAATAAATCACAGGCTGCTATAGTCAAAAGATATGTACCCTTATGATACATAGAGAGAATCACCAAGTTTATATTTTTCCAAATTAAAGTAGCTTTTTTCAACGTGGTCTATGTTTGGATGTTTTCTCACTTTCCAGAAAGCAGAACTAGTTGACAATCCTCTTTCGTCTGACTCAGTACACTAAGAGTGAAAATAATAGAGTTCTCTGATTGAGTAGACAAACATATAGAGCTATAAAACTATGAAATAAAGAGGAAATTAATTTTGTAAACTGTTACTTTGCTGAATTCATTTATTAGTTCCAGCAGTTTCTTGGTGGAATCTTTGGGATCCTTTATGTCCTGTACCATGTGCTCTGCAAATAAAGACAGTTTTACTTCTTCCTGTTCAATTTGGATGCCTTTTATTTCTTCTTCGTATCTGATTGCTGTGAATAGGACTTCCAGTACTGTGTTGAATAAGAGAGGGGAAAGCAGCCATCTCTGTCTTGTTCCCGATCTTAAAGGGAATGCTTATAGTTTTTGCCCTTTAAGTATGATGCTGCTTATGGGTCTGTCATATAGGGCCTTTATTATGTTTAGGTGTGTTCTGTCGAATCCCACTTTGCTAAGAGTTTTTATTATAAATGGGTGCTGGATTTTATCAAATGCTTTTTCTGCATCTATTGATAGGATCATGTGGTTTTTATCCTTCATTTGGTTTTTGTGGTGAGTCACATTTATTGATTTGCAGAAATTGTACCATCCTTCCATCTCTGGAATGAAACCCACCTGATCATGGTGTATGATCTTTTTGATGCATTGCTCTATTCAGCTTGCTAGTACTTTGTTGAGGATTTTAGTGCCTGTGTTCATCAGAGATACTGGCCTATAATTTCTTTTCTTTGTAGTGTCTTTATCTAGTTTTGGAATTAGGAGAATACTGACCTTATAAAGTGACTTTTGGAGCCTTCCCTTCCCTTAAATTTTATGAAATAGTTTGAGAAGGCGAGATGTTAGTTCTTGGAATGCTTGGTAAAATTCCCCTGTGAAGCCATCCAGTTCAGGATTTTTGTTTGTTGGGAGTTTTTTGTTGTTGTTGTTTTTTTTAATCACTGCTTCAATTTCATTAGGTATAATCTGTGTAGTTAGATTCTCTGATTCTTCCTGATTTAGTTTTGGAACATTGTATGTTTCTAGGAATTTATCCATTTCATCCAGGTTGTCCACATTTTTGGCATGTAGTTGTTCATAATATTTTGTTACAGTCCTTTCTATTTCTTTGGTGTCAGTTGCTATTTCTCTTCTTTCATTTCTGATTTTATTTATTTGAGTCCTCTCTCTGTTTTTCTTAATGAGTCTGGTTAAAGGTTTGTTAATCTTATTTATCTTTTCAAAGAAAGAGCTCTTGGATCAATTTGTCTTTTGTGTCATATTTTTTTTAGACTCTGTTTCATTTATTTCCACTCTGATCTTAATTATTTCCTTCCTTCTACTCAATTTTGGCTTTGTTTGTTGTTCTTTTTCAAGTTCCTTTGAGTGAAAAGTTAGATTGTGTATTTGATCTTTTTCTTGTTTTTTGAGATAGACCTATAATGCTATGAATTTCCCTCTTAGGATTGCTTAAATCTGGGACATTGCTCATAGCAATATTGTATCAGATATATTTCCCAAGGCAAGCAAAGCAAAAGAAAAAATAAACAAATGGGATTATATCAAACTAAAAAGTTTTTTCACAGCAAAAGAAAACATCAACAAGCCCTGGCTGGCATAGCTCAGTGGATTGAGCACAGGCTGGGAACCAAAGTGTCGCAGGTTCGATTCCCAGCCAGGGTACATTCCTGGGTTGCAGGCCATAACCCCCAGCAACCACACATTGATGTCTCTCTCTCTCTCTCTCTCTCTCTCTCTCTCTCTCTCTCTCTCTCTCTCCCCCTCCCTTCCCTCTCTAAAATGAATAAATAAAATCTTTTAAAAAAAAGGAAAACATCAACAAAATTTTAAAAAAACAGCCCACGGAATGGGAGAACGTATTTGCCAATACATCTGATAATGAATTAATAATCAAATTTTATAAAAAACTGACAACATTTAACAATGAAAAAACAAACAGCCCATTTAAAAAATGGGCAAAGGACCTGAATAGACTCTTCTCCAAAGAAGACATATAGATGGCCAATAGACATATGAAAAGATGCTCAGTGTCACTAATCATCAGAGAAATGCAAATTAAAACCACAATGAGTTATCACCTCAAACTGATCAAAGTAGCTATCATCAGTAAATCAACAAACAAGTGCTGGTGAGGATGTGGAGAAAGGGGAATAATTTTGTATTGCTCGTAGGAATACAGACTTTATAAACACTGTACACTTAGGCTACACTTAATTTATAAAACAACACAAGATAAAATGAGGCACAAGAAAAAATGATGCAATCAATAGTCTCAGTAAAGACAAGGTATATGAGCCTTCTCCTGGGGTAACATGCATGCTGTTTTACAACAAAAATGGTTTTTTTATAAGTAGAAAGTGTCCACTCTACAGTAAAAGGTACAGAACAGTACATAAACCAGTAACACATTGTATATCATTATCAAGTATTCTGTACTGTACCTAATTGCATGTGCTATATTTTATATGACTGGCAGTAAAATAGGTATATTTACACCAACATCACCACAAACACATGAGTAATGTTTTACACTATGACATTGAGATGGCTGTAACATCACTAGGCAATAAGAATTTTCAGCTCCATTATAGTCTTATGAGACCACTGTTGCATATGTAGTTCATCATTGACCAACACATGAGGAGGTGTAAAACTATATATGTACTATATATTGTTGCACTATAATAAACTGCATACAGTTCTTATTCCACAGGATCTTCAGTTGCTTTTAATTAATCCTCTGTTGTATTCACATATTACATATAATAAGGTCATTTTAGTTATTATTTGGGATAGATGATTAGACTAGGTAGATCTCGCCTGGAAATCATGGAAAAAATTCAGGCGCCCAGAGTGTACAGGCAATAAGCTGATTCCCTCCTGAAGTGAACACCACCCATTGTCTATACACACAGAGTTTATTCAAGTCTCTGTGCCTCTGCTCATAGTGTACTTTATGCCAGGAAGGTTTTACCCACTTATTAAGGCCCCTCCCAATAGTTACATCACCTCTGACTCCCTTTCTGAACTATCTACTCTAGTTTTATTTCTCCTCTCTCCCATCTTCCCATTATTCTTTGTACATTTTTCTGCAGTGTTGGTCACAATGCACTATAAATACTGTTGTATTAGATTTGATTGGGAGGATGAAACTGAATCCAAACTTGTCCCGCTTGCCACTGAACAGCCAAAGAATCAAGTGACAAGATGTTGGGGCAAGGAAAGTGACTTTATTCAAAAAGTCAGCAAACCAAGAAGAGAGCAGACTAGCATCTTAATTAAAACCATCTTAAGAAAGTACAGAATTTAGGCTTATTTTATATCAAGGGGAGGGAAGATGGGAGGGGCAAGAGGTAACTGATGGCCCTTCCCATGACATCTGGGTGTAGGAGGGGTCCAGGGAAGATTGTAAAACTTCTTTGTTCTTAGTCTGTTGACTCTAGCAGATGTGAGTCTGATCACAATGGTAAACAATACATATTTGCTTTATTTCCTTGGGAAAGGCAGTTTCTCATAAGGGATTGTTTTTGTAAAACTCAAGGTGCAAGCAGAATTCCTCTAATGCTAACATGCAACACTAAGCAGAAGCTATTAACCTAAAGGCCATGGGAACAAAGCAGGCCTGAACAAGATGGAGGCAGAGAGGCCAAGCGTTTAATTCTGATAAAAGGATTTTGAGAAATAGCCTGGATATTAGCAGTTACTAGATCTAGTGTAAATAAATTTTAGTTCTGTTTCCTTCTGAAAAATAGGACTTTCTACTCAAAATAGCATCTCTTCCATATTAAAAGTGCTTAAACTTTTGGAAGATACACAATCCAAAAATAAACAAGTATGAAATTTATCCCAAAAAACAAATGGGAAAAATATGAAACTAACAACAGAGGGAGAGGGAAAAAATCTATGAACATTAAATAAAATACATCCCTAAACAGCTTTTTAATTTTTAAAAAAGTTTATATCAGATATCTCGTGCAGGAGAGCAAAATTTTCCACCCCAAAATATGCTGCCTGTTTGGTATATGGATTACTTTAGGATGATTATTTTTAAGAAACAGTAGACGTGTCAGAAGCTCTGAAACCTAAGCAGAAGTCACCCTTTGGTAAGAGAAATTTACATTCATAAGGAAGATCACCATTTGTAAGAGTGTCTCCCTTTCTGTACCAGGAAGAGAATGAACAAATCTGTAGAAAGCATTATCAATGGATACCACAGTACTTACATCTACAAACAACCATACCCTTCTTTGTTCTGCTTTGCCTGGTAACCTCCCACAACTGCCCCACCCACCAACATCTCCTTTTTTCTTTAGTCTGAGATGACATTTAAGGTGAAATCTTGAGCCATTGGAAGTTCATCCATTTCCTAGATATCTCCCATATAATATGGGATAGGTACATGTTATTAAACTTCTGTTTTTCTCCTGTTAACCTGTTTTGATTACAGAAAATTGTTACCCAAGAACTTAGAAGAATAGCGGACAAATTATTTTTCCTTTCTCACTCTAGTATACTTTCATATCCCCTAAACACTGTCTCTTACTGCAGCCACACCTGCGGCAACTGGTTCTGCACAAGCTTCGGGTATATTTATGCATTTGCACCTGAGAGCACCATGGCCTTGCGTCATACACGTTTATCTCTCTTCCTGCCCTAGGATTTCTCTGATGTTGCAGCATGGTGCACTTGTAGGAATCTGTTCAATACTTTGGTATGCTTAACCTTAAAGTACAAGGGTCTTAAGACTTTTACAACTACCCTTAAGCTACTGAAAATTGGGAGCTGATGGATAAGTGTATCCACATTTTATTTTCAGGTGGACAGTTCTGAGACATATTTCAAAAGGCTCCTCCAAAGATTCCAGGAGATGGAACACCTTTGCCCATCTTGACAGGGCATCCTGGTCCTCGCATTTCTTTCTTCCCTATTCACTCCCACTGTCCCCCACACCTGACGCCTAGGCTCATATTCCCCAATAAACTACCTATACCCAAGCTTTGTCTCAGGCAGCGCTTTCAAGGAAACCCAGACTAAGATGTAAATCAAAACTTCTATGACCATCTATTTAGAAATAAACACAAATAAGAACATTATATATCAAAAGTTGTAGGAGATGTCCAGAGGAGATATGTCATAACAAGAGACAATGAAAATAAATGAGCTAAGCTTTGAGTTCAAAATGCTAGAAAAGGAGCAACCAAGCAAATCCAAATAAAGTACCAAAAAAGGATGAAGATAAAGCCCTGGCTGGCGTAGCTCAGTGGATTGAGCGCGGGCTGGGAACCAAAGTGTCCCAGGTTTGATTCCCAGCCAAGGTACATTCCTGGGTTGCAGGCCATAACCCCCAGCAACCGCACATTGATGTTTCTCTCTCTCCCTCTCTCTCTCTCTCTCCCTCTCCCTGCCTTCCCTCCCTAAAAATTAATAAATAAATAAATAAATAAATCTTTAAAAAAAAAAAGATGAAGATAAAGCCAGAAATTTATAAAAGTCAAAAAAGTAGACACAACCCAAAATGTCCTAAATTAGTAGCAAATATCAACAATCTAAATCTAGCTCATTAAAAAGATCAATAAACTAAATAAATTTCTAACAAGTGTAATTAAATCTGAGTTCATTAAAGTGAAAAACTAAACAATTAGCTATTGTTAATACATTTATTTTTCTAGAAAAAATTTACATGCCTTCATTGTCACATGGACTTAAAAAGATGTTGATAGTAAAAAGATATGCATGTTATTTATACCCTTTTTACTATCCAAAACCTGAAACACTACAAATATCTGGATGTGTAGTCTGAAGCATATCTTTCATCTTAAAGTGAAATATGTCTTCAAAAATCGCTACCTAGAAAAATTTTACTTTTTAAGTTTTAAACATATGTGATAAATTAATTTGATTCTCTTTTCCCTTAGTAAAGTGGAATGCTTTTTCTCTAGTTTAACAAATAATTCTGATGTCTAAGAGTGGGACAAAGATACAATTACTATCTCTTGACCATGCCCATACCAGGTGAAAGATAAACTGAACAAAAATAAAGAAACCACACTAAACTAAAACAAATGACATTCAATCAGATGGTACTTCTCATTCTCATTGAAATATCAGAATTTCTTTCTAGTAATACTAGAAATACTTTCTAGTAAGCTAGAAAGTGTCATTTTGAACTAAACTGTTAATATTTAGTAAACTCATTGAGCACTGCAGTAGAGTAAATTTCATATATGCATATAGTGCAAGCTCTAAATTAAGATAGACCTGGAGTTAAAATATAGCTTCTGCTAGCTACTGTGTGACAATGGGCAAGTGTATTAATTTCCCATGGTCTCAAGTTCTTCATTATAAAATAGGAATAATAATAAGGCATTCTAATTCTTTTACAGATAATACCTATAAACACTGGGAAAATACAAAAGACAACCACTTGATGGCTTTGGAGATTTGGGAGAAAAGTTGAGATTATAAATTAAAAATAAAAGCATATGGTAAGTTTCTGATTTTTATTGCTTCATATAGAAAATCCAAGGTAATCAATGAAACAATTATTACAACTAAGTGAATTTATCAAAGTTACAATATATAAGGTTAATAGACAAAATCATGTCTTTTTACATGTCATTGACAGACAATTCAAATATAAAATAAAATTCTTTCTATTTACACTAATATTTAAAAAGATAGAATGAATAAATTTAACAAAAATGCAAGACCCCTACACTGAAAACCCAAAAACATTTCTAAGAAAAATTAAAATCTAAACAAATACAGAAATAAACTAGTTCAATGATCAGATGACTCAATTTTGTGAAATATCAATTCTCCCTCAATCTGATTTGTAGATTCCATGCCATCCCAATGAAAAATCCCTGTAGGATTTTTTGTAAAAATTGTCAAGCTATTTTAAAAATGTATACAGAATGCAAAGAACATAAAATAGCCAAAGTCATTTTAAAAAACCACATCGTAAGGCTCACTTCACTGCACTGTGTCTGATTTCCAAGCTTTCTATAAAACTACAATAATCAAGACAGTGTGATATTGGTAAAAGAGCAGACATATATATCAATGGAACAGAGTAGAGCTCATAAAAAGACTCATCTCATGTGGTCAATTGGTTTTTTTGACAAAAATCCCAGGGCAGTTTATGGAAAAAGGAAACTCTTCCTCAACAAAATGTTGCTGGACAGCTGGATATGCACTATGTGGAAAAGAAATAAACACAAAGTCTCACCTCATACCATATCAAAAAATACTTATAAATGAATTATAGGCTTAAATGTCAAAGCTGAAACTATAAAACTCCTAGAAGAAGCCATCAGCAAAAATTTTTGTAACTTTGGGGTAGGCAAAAATATCTTAAATAAGGCATACGAACAATTGTAAAAGAAAAAAATTTACTAAATTGGACTCCCAGATTTTTTTTTAAATTTTGATCTTTGAAAACTACTGTTGAAAGAATACAAATTTAAAGCCAAAGGCTAAAAGAAAATATTTGAATACATCTACATGGCAAAGGATTTGTATCCAGAACCTGTAAATAACTATTACAATTCTATAAGAAGATAAGTGGCCTAGTAAAAACCAAACAAAAGACAAATATTTCAAAAACAAATGGTCATCAGTAGGTGAATGGATAAATAAATATGACATATTCATACACATTAAAATGAATAAATGAACTCTTGATATACACAACTAAAATAATAAGTCTCAGAATCATTATCTGAGTGACAGAAGCCAGACCCATACAGTAAAATTGTATATAAAAATGTACATACAAATGCAAACCAACCTACAGTGACAGGAAGCAAAGCAGTGCTGCCTTGGGCTGGAGGTGGCAGGAAAAATGAGCTGTGAAGGGGCTCAGGGCACTTTTACAAGTGTTGGAATTGTTCTGTAGCTTGATTATGGTTGTGGTTTCACAAGAATATGTATCTCTCAAAACTTGTTGAATATGTGTAATTTATTGCCCTCAAATTATGCTTCACTAAAATTGATTTTGAAAATAAATAAAAATTAAATTGTGATAAATAGTACCTATTTCACAGAGATTTTGTGAGTAACATATGAGATAATGCACTTAATGCACTTATTATAATGTCTAGCATAAGATAAATATTAATACATTTTCTATTTTTATTATTATTTTATTGATATGAGTAAGATTAACCAATAAATATTTTGTATATAATGAGAAGCTGAGGAGGTTCCCAACTATCCTTGGTGATAGTACTGATTTTCAATTAATTAAGCCTTGTTACAGTTTTCTATTTAGTTTCAATAGTGAGGTCTTGAGCTAAAATGATATCAGAAAGTTGGTTCTTTGGCTTTAGGCTGCATTCACAAAGCCTGAAGTCTGGTCAGTTGCAGAAAAGTGAGTGTAAACAAGCTCCATTTTGTAGTACACTCCACCTTCCTTCTTTTTCCATTTCAAAGGCAGGTAACTTAGGAGTGCAGGTCTCTTTGCCTTCAAAGAAAAGTATAGGTAGATCTTCTTCTGGGGTCTTTATTCTTGTTGCTGGCTGAAAAAGAACGCAAAATAATGTGAGCCATTCTCCCACCAGATCTTAATCAAGGACAAAAGTAAAACCTGCTCCATAGTTAACATTATACCTACTCCAAGCTTTCTTGTAATAAATCAAGAACACAGGCACTACACGTCAGAGTGATCTCAACATACTTTTCCACTATGAAGTTTAAGTAATCAGGAGATATGATAGAGATGCCACCAGGACCACACAACCATACTTGGATTTTAAAACTCTTAAACACACAACCAGGCCCTGGAAAATTAAAGATTTAAAAAGTTACTAAGTAGTTAATTGACCTAATTAAAAACAATGAATTTTATAGATGCTTATATGAGATGGGAGGGTTATTTGTTGTTTTTTGTCCTTCTTGTATTGGTGTGATGTAAATTTTAGGTCTGTTTGTTTGATTATATGCTTAAATTAATTCAAATTTTACAGGCTTCTTGAGTGTTCCTGGAAATTAAAAAAAAAAAAAAAAACATAAAGACCCAAAAGCAGCCATAGCCGGTATCTACCTTTATGGATATAGAAATCTACAGGAATGCCCAAAACAGTTTCTGGACAGCTTTCCTAGCCCAACTGGCAAACCATCGGAAATAAACTACAAGATCAGAGATACTTTGAACATAGGCGAAAACATTAAAAAGAGGACATGTGGGAACAATATTTTAAAACTTAGTGCAAATGTACAGCATGAATAAGTAAGCACGTGCCTAAAGTTTATGTCTAGATAAACATGTGTGATTACAAGGATAACTGTGGCTGACTGAATTGGGAAAGAGGGATTAGAGAGGGGAAAGGAAGAACAACTAGAATCTGGAGAAAGTAGAAACTTTTGGAATGCCCCATCATCTCTGTGGGGTTCTCTCCTGCTTGAGCACCTCTTTTAGAACAAGATATTACTCAGGGGTGTCCTGTTTATCTAGCAAGAGTGCAGTGAGTCCTGTGCCTTCCTTTAGTATATGGTTAATTTGTCTCTTGAGGACTTCCAGTCTGGGATCCAAGGTATTTTACATAATTATCAGGTATTTCACCTGATGTATGAAGACCTATAAACACAAAGAAATATTGTGGTCCTGAGTTAGCATTACCAACGCCATGGGTGTCACAAAAACCTGTTCATGTGGCTGAAAGTCACAAAAACACTCCTGGATGTACAGTCACTAGGCTGTGGCCTCTCCAGAAAGGGAGGTCTAAGGAACTAGGCCAGCTGAGTCATTCAAAGCCAAGACTGGAACTGGCCATGGGCACAGTGGGCACATTCAGAAAAGAAGCTGGACAACCCCAATGAAATGGGCCTTTTCTATCCCAGTTCCTATATTCCTTTTGGAAATTTGTTCCTCTTATTAATAAATTCAAGACTACAAACAACTATTTAATTTTTTTTTTTCTGATTTGCAATCCAGAGGTCTGATTTTCTCGTTGATATGATGGAATTCAGTAATGCTTCTCTGCCCTGGAAAACCCTTATTTGAATGGGAACAAAAGCTTTGAACCAAAATTGGAATATATGGACTGAAATTACTTTAACTCTGGAAACAACTATTGAAATCAAGGTAATATGGTTGCCATAGGTAGCTGCTAACTAGCTGCACAGAACAAAGTTAATGAAAAACAGCAAAATAAATCAGGTTATCATGAAGTTCATATAAGAATTACCACATTACTTATCCCATAGACTACTCCTCAAGCTTCTTTTATGATTATTTTAATTATTTGGTGCCTAATTCTAACAGTCCTTTGTGATACTGTGATAAAATGCAAAATACATATTTGGTCTTCATCCCTCATTTTTCTAGCAAAGAGCTTCTAAAACTCTTGGAATTTCCTGAGGGATACAGAAGAGAGGAGCACCTTTTGTTATGCATAATAAGGCACTTTAAATCATAACTAAGTTTGTGTTAACAAGGTGACTCTTGGGGAGCCCCTGGATAGCTTCAGGATGGGAGCTGGTAGTAGGAAGAACCAACCATGTGAGCAACAGGATGGAACTTTCAGTTCTACACCTCCAACCTCCTAGGGAGAGGAAAGGGGCTAGAGCCTGAGTCAATCACCAATATCCCATGATTTAATCAACCATGCCTATGTAATGAAAACTCCACAGAAACCCTAAACCCTGGATGTTCTGAAAGTGTTTAGGTTGCTAAACACACAGAGGCGCTAGAAGGGTGATTGATGTGATGTGTCTAGGGAGGGCATAGAGGTTCCATTCCCCTTCTCCCAGGCTTGACCTTTGCATCTCTTCCATTTGGCTGTTCTGAGTTGTATCTTTTACAATAAACCAGCAAATGTAAATAAAGTGTTTCCCTGAATTCTGTGAGCCTTTCAAGCAAATTATAGAACCTGAGTTGGAGGATCATGAGAAACCCAATTTGTAGCCTGTTTGTCAGATGTACAGTGGGCCAGACTTGCGATCAATGTCTGATGTGGGGGAAGTCTTCGGGAACTAAACCCTTAACCTGTAGGGCTGTGCTAACTTCCAGTAGATAGTGTCCGGGTTAAAGTGAATTGAAGATATCCAGTTGGCGTCTTGAGAGTTAGAAAATTGGTTAATGTGGGGAAAGAAAACACACTCCTTTGGTGTCAGAAGTGTTTGTGTAAAAAAAGATTATAGTATCTATTTAACTGAGTCTCAGGGCCCTCAGTAATTATTAAAAGCAACAAAAATGGGGACAGGAAAAAACATTCTCAGAGACAGGTGTGCTACAACAGAGGTTAAGTGACCCATCACAGATTGATGTGAGACAAGTATTAGAAATATCAAGAACTTCAAATACTTGTGGTCTTTCATTGTATTTATATGATGTCTAACAGGGGCAAAAAATTCTACAAGAAGCAGGAATCCTGAAGAGTCTGCTGGAATGCAGTATAGCGTCATGATTAAGGGCACAGACTCTGACACACAGTCCGGGTTTGAATTTTGGTAGGGATCACCTGGCACCTTACCTGTTTGGGTTTTTTTAAAGTTTTCTCAATGGTAAAAGGGGAATATAAAAATAGTACCTACCTCATAAGATTTCATGATAGTTATACGACTTAATGTATGTAGCATGCTTAGAACAGTGCCTCATACCTTGTAAGCACTATGTAAAGATTAGCTGTGATAACTATGTGTGTACATATAAACTGAAGAGTTTGGATCATAATAATAATTATACCATAACTTTGCAGAGTGCTTCAGAAGATCCCTGAAAGGCAGGACAGACATCATTATCACACTTTCCCCCTCATTTTACAGATTAAAGAAAGCAAAGCTCTTACCTTAATTAGCATCTTGTTCAAATCATGAAATCAAAGTAAAATGGTAAAGATTAAAAACTAGTTTCTAATCCATTTTAAGAAATATCTATTTTTAAAAAGTAATTGAACTAAGATAGTTTTTACTGTTGCTTAGAGGAATAAGATGGACCTATCTGGAAAAAGAGTTGCATATATAGATATTACCTCCTAATGACAGATAAGAGGTGTCTTATGTACAACCCATATAGACCGTATGCTTTATTCTTCATTATATTGTTTTGTTTTCTGATGTTTCAAAACAACTTCTCATTTTTCTATCACCTCTCTTAGAACATCGCCCAAGAATTCAAACTGAATTCTGAACTCAAAGATACCTCCAAGAAGTAACAATAATTTATTATTGGCTTGGTTATTTAAATAAAACATTTAAAGAAAATTGGGAAAAGCCAAATATCTGTACTAGAACTTATCTTCTAGTCTTTGTTTAAATTAGTCATCTAAATTCTATGATTTGCATAGATTTGTAATAGAGTTACAATAACTTCCAAATATCAGCTGCCACACAGGAACCCTAAACACAGACTTCACTGGACAAGGCTTTCGATAAGCTGGCTCCTAACCTAACGGTTAAGTGCATGTAGTAGGAGCTGAGTTCACGTCCTAAATATGTCAATGTTTAGCTATGATTTTTTCTTCTTATATTTATTCTTCTTTACTACTTGAATTTTTTGAACTTCTTTAGTAAAACACAAAAAAATGTTCTACTTAAACCTTCAATTGTTTTACTGGCTCCTTTATCTTCATGATAAAGTTTAAACTTCTTGGAATGTCTATTAGGCCCTTCATGACATTCTGACCTCTCTTTGATTCTCCAGGTTTCTCCCCCTGCAGCCTCACATCACATTATTCCTCCCCACTTGATCAATCCACATGTAGTGCCCCTTCTGAACGTAATTTCTCTTTCCTCCATGCCTTATCTCTTATTCGCTGACCCACAGTAAGAAATAGATTTGATAACATGACATATATATATTCAGAATTCTATAACACAATACTTACACAGTGCCTTCTGATATTTTCTGTTCCATTCTATTTAACTTTTTAAAATTCAGTCCTGACTTTCTCTGTGTTGGTCATTTATTTCATGAACCACTAACTGTCACCAATTTCAGTCTGAAAAACATTTTCACAGCACATTCTAATTCCTTGACCTACATTTGGACTACCTGCTCACTTCCTTTTAGCCTCCAAATCTCAGCTCAAGCTTCACCTCCTCTTATAAGCCTCCCAGGACCAATAACCAGATAACGTAAGCTGTTTTTCCCTTAGGCTCTTCCTCTTTGTTTCCATAGCATTACTATTGTGGAACTTTCTCTTTTGTGACAACATTCTCAACTCTCTCTTCCAATGAACAGTGATTTCTCTAATACTGTTTCATTCAATATTATGCATCCAATTTATGGCATATTGATATGTTCTCATTAAATGCATTATTGTAATGTTGAATCAATGAATCTATCTCTTAGTTTGAAAGCATGCAAATTTGTCAAATGACAAATTCATTAAAATCACTAATTTCCCAAGCATGTTTTAAAGAACATTTTTTAAAATGGGTTCAATGGCTATGCACACGTTATTCTTCTTATTGTTGAATAGTTGTTATTGTATTGATCATATAATGAATTTGCTGTGGAAATTTATAATGTGGAAAATTAGCTTTCAGCAAATTGGCTTTAGGAAAATTGTTTTTATTAGTGAATTGATCTAGATCCCATAACTTTTCCTATTTAATAAATAATAACAATAATTTTTTCCAAAAATATTATACATGATGAAATAATTTATGTAAAAATTCAATGAGGGGTACTTTAGAAGTTTCTCTAATTCCCAAGAAGTTGTTATTACCTAGTTTTATTTGCATGGCTAGTATGAACAAATGAGTTCTGCTGAAGTAGCTATGTGCTACTCAGGAAAATACTTCCACTTGTCTCAGCCTCAGACTTCCTAGGCTTAGCTGATAGAAACACATTTACATTAATTTATTGTGTAACTACTCCCTGTGAAATCCAACTAGAAAAAGAGAACTTTTCCAAGTTCTGATTGTGCTGCTATGACAACATACCATAGACTAGGTAGCTTAGAAAACAACACAATTTTATTTCTCACAGTTCTGGAGGCTGGTAAGTCCAAAAACCAAGGCACTGACAGATTCAGTACCTAGTGACATGGACAGCCATCCTCTGGAGGTTTTTTTTATTAGGATATTGATCCCACTCATGAGGGCTCTGCCCTCAACACCAAATCACCTACAAAATTGTTACCTCCAAATCCCATGGGGGAACACAACCACTCCATCTACAGCAGATCCCAAAGGAGGACCACATGCAGTGCTGGCCACTGAACATGACATCTTACTGACTACTTGAGCGAGCACTCTTCCACCACTGTTGTTTAGTATTATTCATCACTCGTTAATAGAAGGTGGCTTTAGAAATAACTAATTAGTTTTAAAAATTCAAAATAAATCTAAGGAATTTAGCACAGTACTCAATAAAAACTAGTTATTATTGTTGTTAGCATTACTATTATTAGATTAAACTCATGGTTTAATCTACCGTCTTGAAATGATGTACAATTAAAGTTTTAATCAGTCATATCCCCTGTAATATTTCACAATCAAATATAGTAAAAAGAAGGGACTCTACCAGACCACCAACTTACACCATACACCAGAGTAAATTCAAAATGGATAAAACTTAAATATAAGTCATGATTCCATAAAAGTCCTGGTGGAAAACATAGACAGTAAAATTTCAGACATCCCACATAGCAATAGTTTTGCCAATATATCTCCTATGGCAAGGGAAATAAAAGGAAAAATAAACAAATGGGACTACATCAAATTAAAAAGTTTCTGCATGCCTAAAGATACCATCATCAAAATGAAAAGGGAATTGGGTGTATTGGAGAATGTATTTGCCAATGATATATTGGACAAGGGTTTAATCTCCACAATATACAAAGAGCTCATATGACTCAACAAAGGAAGACAAACAATCCAATTAAAAAATGGGCAGAGAACCTAAATAGACACTTCTCCAAGGAGGACATACAGATGGTACATAGACATATAAAAAATGCTCAACATCAATAGCCATCAGAAAAATGCAAATTAAAACCACAATGAGATATCACCTCATACCTGTCAGAATTGCCATCATTAATAAATCAACAAACAACAAGTGTTGGAGAGGATGCAGAGAAAAGGGAACCCTAGTACACTTGTTGGCAGGAATGCAGACTGGTGCAGCCACTGTGGAAAACACTATGGCATTTCCTCGAAAAACTAAAACTGGAACTGCTTTATTACCCAGTGATTCCACTGTTGGGAATATACCCTAAGAATCCTGAAACACCAATTCAAAAGAACTTATGCAGCCCTATTTCATAGCAGCAAATTTACAATAGCTAAATGTTGGAAACAGCCCCAATGCCCATCAGTAGATGAGTGGATTAAAAACACTCATACGTGCCCTGGCTGATGTAGCTCAGTGGATTGAGCGCAGGCTGCGAACCAAAGTATCACAGGTTCGATTCCCAGCCAGGGCACATGTCAGGGTTGCAGGCCACGGCCCCCAGCAACCGCACACTCATGTTTCTCTCTCTCTCTCTTTCTCCCTCCCTTCCCTCTCTAAAAATAAATAAATAAATCTTAAAAAAAGAAAAATTTCTAAAAATATAAAGATTAAAAAAAACATTCATACGTGTTCTTTGATTAGTCAAAGAACATGTCCATGAGTCGTGGACATGGACTACAAAGAAAGGATTGATTGTGGGTGAGAGGGGTGGGCTGGGTGGAGGGGGGCAAAAGGGGAAAAACTGGAATAATGGTAACAGAATGAACACTAAACAAAGAAGTGACTCTACAGTTCACAAATCCATAGTAGCTTAAAGAAATGTACTACCCTCCAGTACATCTGGATTTTTTTGTTCTCTGTAATCTTCAATACCGTCCTTATGATATTCATTTAATTATATGTTACCACCTAAAGAAATAAATGAGTAAGAGTTGAATAGTGTCTGTAGTTAGCAGAATACTTACAATACCTCCACCAAGTCAATTAGAAAATTCTTTCTCAATAACTTCCTTCACTCTCTGCTGTTAATATTTATGCTAAAATCTGAGTAGTGGTCCCTCTGTGCACGATTCAGCTGCTCCTGAATGAGCTACAATCTAGTAGTGAAAGGAAAAAGAGGGGTCACTGTCCCTTTACCCCCACTCACCTGCACAAAGTGCTACAAAGACGCTATTAGGTCTTTCAAGGCAAACAGGACAAATTGCGGAAGAGTTTGCCACAATCTCTCCAGAGGAGGAGATGCATATTTCTCTCTAATAAGAACTATTAATTTTTCCAATGTATCTCACATACACAAAACATAAGATAGTCATGCAGTTGTCAATTCTGTGCTAGGTATAGTTCAGAGATGGAGAAATTCTGAATATTCATAAATTTTTCCTGTCATACTTAAACTAATATTCATAATCTAGCAATAAAGCTCTCTGGAAGCTTTTCTTCGCTCTGTTTCAGCAGCAAACGTCCTGCCTGCTTCATAGTTAATGTTTTTTTCACATGAACATATTTTCACTGGGGGGTTATTATGATGACCATTCATTGTGTGTTCATTATGGCAAAGAGCATGTGCAATACCCCGGACCCTCCTTCACTGATGTGTTACATGTGTGTGCTGAGACAATGCTCATTGATTAAGTAAACACAAGGCAGTTAAAACTATTCCTTAATAAACATTCTAATGATGTAAACTTTCCTGCAGCTTTAAAAAGTGATAATACCTGCCTGATGTTTTTATGAATTGTGTACTGCCTTTTCTGATCTGTGTGTGATCAGTGTGCCATCTCCTGCTATTCTCTGAACACCAGAGAGAAATGAGCCCTTCAGAGAACCTGGGGAGGTAGATTAGAGAAGGAGAGTGGTGAAGAAAAACAAAGTCTAAAAATTTCAAGTACCTTAATATGTTTACAAGAAGCCATGTTCCAAAATCTCAGGCTGAGCAGTGAAAAAATAATAGATATTTTCCAACTGTAAGGGCACCCAGTGAAAGGGTGTGTCTGAAACCTCTAGGTTTATGGTTCCCAAAAGAAGTGTGAGAATAGAATGATTCAGCAGATTTTAAGTGCTTATTTCCTTACGAGGAGGTTAAACTTAATGAGAAGTGCTGAGTGAGACTTGACTGCTTTTTCAGGTGCCCTGGACATCTTTGTAAACACAGGAGTTAGAGATGAATACAACTCATTTATTCACATATAAACCTTTTCACATATGTGCCTGGACTGAGACACTCAGAAAGGTCTGAGCAAATCCCAAAGTGATTTGTGACCCGGGGACTCCCCCTCCCACAGTAAGACCCCAACTGTTGGAGGTGGATGCAGTCCGAGGCAGTGGGAACGGCAGTTTCCTCTACCTCGCTGAAGAAGGGAGCACGGGCCATTCTAGGAGGATCTAAGAAAGGTTCACTGAAAGGATATCCTGCTCAATAAAGTCCAAAACGTTCCCATTTGGAAGAAGAAAAATAAATTTTTCTGCTAATGCTATTGCCTTTAACACCCAGGTCTATAACAATTTATATATATATATATATATATATATATATACATACACACACACACAGAGATATATAAAAACAATTATATATGTGTATCCATACATGTATGTATATATGTATTTGTAATTGTTATGTGTATATATACACATAATTGTTTATGTATATATACATATGTATGTATATAAAGGTACGAGTGTGTATATATATACACACATATATATATTTATTTTGGCAAAAGAGAGAAGAAATAACAAACCACATACTTGGGAAAGATAATTAGAAGGAACAGAGGAATGACTTAGAATGAGAAATAGGCCTTTTTTCCCCTCTAGTGGCATATTTTTGAAACTAAAAATTTCTAGGGACCATTTGACCACTCTTTCCTCTGAAGACTGACCCTGGGATGAGCTAACACTCCTCTATCAGTCGTTTACCCTCCCAAGCCCCCACTGGGGAGTAAAAGTAATGTGTTTCCTCATAGCTTTTATTTGTGAATAGGACAGTATTTGCTTTCCAAAAGTTTTTGGAGGACAGATCCTCTTTTCATCATAAATGGCACTGACAGCCATCAGTTTATTTCACATACTGAATATTCAAAGGAAATAACTTTTTTATAGCCCTGGCTGGTGTAGCTTAGTGGATTGAGTGCGGGCTGTGAACCAAAGTGTCGCAGGTTCGATTCCCAGCCAGGGTCCATGCCTGGGTTGCAGGCCATAACCCCCAGCAACTGCACATTTATTTCTCTCTCTCTCTTTCTCCCTCCCTTCCCTCTCTAAAAATAAATAAATAAAATCTTAAAAAAGAAAGAAAGAAAGAACTTTTTAAGTAATTGTTTATTGTGGTAAGATATACATAACATAAAATTTACTATTTTAACTATTTTAAAGTGTGCAGTTCTGGTCCATTAAGTACATTCATACAGATGTCCAAACATCACCACCATCCATCCCCATGACTTTTTCCCCTGCTTTATTGAGATATAATTGACATATTACATTGCATAAATTTAAGTTGTATGACATGTTAATTCGACACACTTTATATTGCAAAATGTTTACAATCATAACTTAACACCTGCATCATGTCACATAATTACTGTTTCTTTTGTGTGGTGAGAATATTTAAGACTCTCTCTTAACAACTTTCAAGTGCATTATACAGTCTCATTAGCTATAATCACCATGCTGTACATTAGGTCCCCCGAACTCATTCATCTAATAACTAGAAGTTTGTACCCTTGGACAAACATCTTCCAATTTTCCCTCCCCTCCCCCCCCTTTCCTGGCCAGGCCCTGGCAATGACCATTCTGTTCTCTTTCTATAAATTGGGGTTTTTATACTCTGCATATGAAGGCTATGTCATTTGTCCTACTCGTCTTACTTATTTCCCTTAGCATAATACCCTTGAGTTTCATCCATATTATTGCATGTGGCAGGATTCAAAGGAAATAGCCCTGGCTGGTGTGGCTCAGTGGACTGAGTGCCAGCTTGTGAGCCAGAGTTGCCAGTTCCATTCCCAGTCAGGGCACATGCCTGGGTTGCAGGCCAGGTCCCCAGTAGGAGGTATGCGAGAGGCAACCACATACTGATGTTTCTCTCCCTCTCCTTCTCCCTCCCTTCCACTCTCTCTAAAAATGAATAAATAAATAAATAAAATCTTTTTAAAAGCAAATAACTTTTGACTGGTATGACTTAATATTGAAATAATTTTAGAAGTTTAATTGTGGACAATGATCATAATACTCTTAACAATTTACTATTATGGAGTTTTGATAATAAAATATTTTAAATATATAAAAACATAGAATATAAAATATTCTGTAAAATAAAAAATCTGATAGTATTATGTCATTCATTTAATTCCTAACCTTTGTTCCCAAGACAAAAGTAAATATATATAACTCTAATGGAAATTTAATAAATATATTGCTCCATAAACATTAAAACCTTTTAATTAATTTATAAAGTGAATAAAGCTTAAGGATCATAGATTCCATGGACATTTCTCCAAAGTTCACATGTAAATGGATAGGAAGAACTACTCATCTGCATGTAATAAAGATTATGTAAATGGTCTTGAGGCTATTTAATTTTGCTCTGTTCCAACTCTAGAGGCCAGTACAATGGAACCATGCCCCCATCTCCACTCACCTTGCCAGAAGGGCACTGCCCAGAGAGAAAACCAAGTTAATGAGAGGTGGGAGAAGGATATCAAGGACCAGCTGAGTCCCAGAGACATAACTGAAAAACATCCTAGGAGGTTGTCAGATTGTAATAGCCATATCTCAGGCACCATAATGCAAGAAATCATAATTCAGTGGTTTCCTGATCATTTTAAAGCATTTTTTAGGGGACTAGATTATTTCAAAGTCTAAGGAGACAATCCAGTATGGGCGCCTACTGCTGAGTTATTGTAAGGCAAACAGCATCAGGTAAATTGTCTTTCTTTGTCAACCTGCTTTTGACAATGAATGGAATGGAGCTGGGGAGGGACTCATCAAAGCTTGATGGGTGTGGGCTTGTCTTGAAATAAACTCCTCCCCTGGGTTTTTAAGGCATCAGCTGTGGCAGATGAGACCTACAGGCAATCAGATGTGTGATTGCATCATGTAAACAACACCCGCTGGACTTGCCTTATTTGCTCTTATGAAATTCCTGTCAGTTTTAGGACATAAATAATTCAAGCAAATGGCTTTGGACACCGGAGACTGCCAATTATTATTGTGTCACCAATTTACCACCATTTGTTTTGGTCACCAGAGTATTTCTTTTAAAAAACCAGCACTTTCAGACTCAGAATAAATTCCACGTTAAAGCAATTTTCTTCCCCTCCAATTTCTTCCAAATTAATTTTATTTGTGTTTTAAAAGAAGAAATGAAAATTTATCACTTAGAATGCCTTTTGTGTCTCTTTGATTTCCCTATAAAAGTTCAAATACAATAGAGTCGGGATTTAAATAATACAAGCAATTACATCAGAAAAATGGAGCAAAGCTTTCTGTATTTTTAAAAGAACTATAAAATTCCCAGAGTACAATCAATGCTTGTAAGAATTCAAGAGGGAGAACTACAATGCTTACATCAGCCTAATAACTGAAATGAATCCAGCATTTCCATTTTAAAGCCGCTAATCCAAGAATAAAGGGGAGATGAAACAAACTCAGACAGCTACAAAAGAGTTCTTTGGGACTGAACCTTGTGCCTTTGCCTCAAGTTTAGGGTTACCTCTAACAGAGGCAGAAGTTGCTAGGTGGACGTCAAGGCCATGCTGCTTTTCTGATCCTGTCCCCTTTGCCGTCAGCAGCACGAAGGACAATGCCATTGATATCTAGCTCAGTGCCTCCATTTAATAAGAATTTTCTTATGAAATATCCTTTTCTCTTTTTCTGTTCTGCACTGTACGTTGTAAGGACCACCAATATGTTTCTCTTTTTATACTTTAAAATACAATGCCACAAGTTCTGTAGCCTCACCTAGCTGCAAAAACAAAGTACTGAAAATTGTTAACAGTAGCATGTCTCAGCCTGGAACACAAGCACCCCCCAGAACTGAGGTTACTTCATTTTACTTCTCTTCACACCTCCACAGGAAAAAGAAAAAGAAAGAGTTCCCGACTCTGAATTAGTCACTGACCTTCTGCAGTTTAAATTGGTGTTCTAAGGTGATTAAATGAAGCTCCATGAGGCACTCAGTCAGAGACAGTCAATAAGTCATTAGTCCCATCAACACCGTTTTATCATAGCTCAGACAAGAATTTGATGACTATTCCCATTATCAACGTCTTAGTCACTCCAAGCAAAGCACACTGTTCAAATGACTTGTGATGTCTTCCCGCAAAGTTTCAGTTGAATCAGCCCTTTCTTCACTGCTAAGATTTGGAGAGGCTGCTCCTGATGTAAGATTGACAGATTTAGCAAATAAAAATATAAGCTGTCCAGTTAATTTTGAATTTCAGATTAAACAATGAATAATATTTTTAGCATAAGCATCTCTCATGCAAAATTTGGGACATACTTATATTAAAAATTATGTCTCGTGCTAAATGTAGGACATATTTATACTCAAAATTATTTATTGTTCATATGAAATTCAAATTTAACTGGGCATCCTGTATTCTAGCTGACAATTCTACCTCATGACATCACTGTTAGGTAGACCAGTGAGACTAGAGAGGAGACGGACGGCTGCAGGTGATTCAATTACCAGCTGAAAGTCAGGTGGCAGCCAGCACAAAGGCCTTCAAAAATATTTTTCCTGAAAGCAAAGGGAGATCTGGCTGCCAGGTAAATTCAGCTGGACTGTGGAGAAAGGCTGAACCCCTGGGAGGGCCCTGGCCCACAACAAAGGCCTCGGTGGTGCTCACGGTCTCGCAATAAAAGGCACACACCTGCTCTCAATGAGTTGTCACCATGAGGTGGTTTCCCTGTGTGTATTCTTTTCAAGACTAATGATGTGTGACGAAAATAGTCAAGCAGGGCCAGGAAAAAACCTTAAATGGGGAAACTCGCCATCCAGCTTGTTTTAATAATCACCCCTCTTTTAGGTATCTCTGGCTGTTCCACCCAATCATTCAAAGAAATCAAAGGTCAAAGGACAATAATATATTACTTGAAGCAGATTTTGTTTTAAAGAAATTTCCCAAGTTTTTTAGTATAAATCTCAGTTACCTATTTTTGTGAAAACATATTAAAATAGTAGAATACAAACTACATTTGTATTATACATGTAATATTTAAGACCATAGATGAGATAGGCTAATAACTAAGGCTAATTAACATTTTGGAGATAACTTTTGCAACATTTTCCTAAAAACCCACAATTCTTGTGTTTATCTTCATTGTAATGACTCTAAGCACTACTGTGTCTGTCACCCATGAAAGTGCCTAGATATGGGTTTTATGGTCCCCAAAGTAATCTACTTCCTGGTCCTCTTTGAATCCATAGAAACATTGTCAGATAGCAGAAGCCTAGAAAGAGTGTGACTATGGTTTCTCTCTCTCTCTCTCCTTATCGCTCCTTTGTGTCTAGTCATACTGGAGCTAGTTGCAGATATACTTCTAATTAAGCAATTAGTATTGTTTTCATAATATTTTAAAACATCCTTAATAAGCAAATGGGTTCAAGATCTGTTCCATGCAATAAAGTAGCCACTAGTTGCATGCATGCAGCTATTCAAATTTAATCTAAAGTTAATTAAAATGAAGTAAAATTTAAAATCCAGTTCTTCAGTCACACTAGCTACTTTTTAAGTACTCAATAGCCACACCTGGTAGGACATTTCCATCATCACGCAAAGTTCTGTTGGACAGTGTTATCCTATTACATTTTCCTACTGAACCAGGAAGGATGAGCATGTTTTGAGAGTACTCTGTCCAACAGTTATTACAGAATAGATAAAAAGAAGCTTAAAAAATGTAACACATAATTAAGCAATTTAACTGGAGGAAATTTTCTAGGTTAAATACCCTAAGTGCAACAATTTCAGGACAGCTTTGAGCAAGTAAAGACAACAGCTACATGAATATGCATTTCAAAATTGAGCAAGGATTGCTATTGCAACTTATTAGGAATAGCCCCATTGGGAACTCTCAATCAAGACTGCCAGGACAAACTCCCTGTATATGACTTCCTAGCTGTGTGATCATAGGCAAGGTATTTAACCTCTATGTGCTTCTTTTTCATCTTGTTTTTTCATCTATACAATGGCGATAGTAATAATAATATCTACCTTTTTTAGCAGGGCCAACTCATCATAGAATATGCTGACTTGGAAACAGATAACAGGAGAAAAAAGATAATATTCCCTTTCTTTATGACTAGGATCTCACCTTGAGCATTCTCCTGATGGGAAAGAGGCAAGACACCTGAATGCCACTTAAGAAATACAGGTATTAGGCAAGAAAAATTCGACATTGAAAAGACACACATTCAACATCTACACTGTAAAGATCTCTCTGGAATGGCCTGTTTTCCTTCTTTATTGTTTCTTAGCATTTCAAAAACATGTGGATGTATAATGACACTGAGGTCCATGGGACTCACAAAAGCAAAGAGCAGTTGGGGCTCACTCAATGAAATCCTATTTAATGCTCAGTTGAAGGAAGATTTGAGGAGAGAGATGGCCACCTGGGTCATGGTGATTCCTGAAGTTGTATAGCACACACCCTGAGCACCTGTATAAGTCAGCTGTCCTTATAGGGCTTTGAGGGTATTAAAAAAGCAAATCCATGTAAAGGATTCTGACAGTACTTAGCACATATTAAAGCACTCAATAAAAGTTACCTATACTTAAAGTATTTCTCAATAGAAAATGTCCCAACGGGAATAATCAAATAGAATTGGAAAGTCATTTATATCTAGGTTTACCAACTGACTTGGTTTGCCCTGGACCGAACAGGTTCTTATTGTGCAGAAATTTCAGTTTTAAAACCAAGCAAACCAGGATGAGTTAGCTACTCATTAAAAACAAGAAGTATATTTAACCCCAAGAAACCTCCAGAAGTTTATAAAATTTATTAACTCTATTCGATGATTACCAATATTAGTCACAGCATCTGGCTAAATATTATGAAGTCTTCAAACTAAATATCAGGGTCACATGGTTCTTTGTGGCATTTATATGCAGATCTGCTTGAAAATCAAAATTGTTCAGCTGGAGCAGAAAACAGCACAGTCCCTATGTCTTGTGGCTTTGAAACGATAGCACTGGGTACCTCAGCATAGAATCAGATCGCCAAGCCAGGACTTCCTTTTTCTTTTCTTTTTTGACCAAAGTGAAAAGGTTTGAATGCCTCCCCCTAGCCTCTTGCCCTAAAAACCTCAACTCCAAAAGAAACTGCTGACCAAGAAATGTTTAATTGCTACAGGGCATCTTGTTGTGTTGCTCTAGTTTTTACAAACCATTAAAGAGGAACTGCATTTTATCCCCATGCATTTATTGCATCACCATTGTTCAAATGCAATCTATACCTTGGCACTTGGAGAAATGAGGCGAGAAGTGAGTTGGTAATGGCCTTAATTAAATCGAGTATTTATGATTTCCTCTAAAGGGTTTTATTTGCAGGGCCTAGAGCAAGAGCACAGCAGGGAAGTAGCAGTGAAATCAGTAGAAGAGCAGATAGAATTAGCGTGGCAGCCCTAAAGCACAAGTGGCCATCTCATTCCACAAGTCTTCCAACCGCGCACTAAATTGGATTTTATTGAGCGAGCCCCAACTGCTCCTCGCTTTTGTGAGTCCTGTGGACCTCAGCGTCATTATATATCCACATGTAATTGAAATGCTAAGAAACAATAAAGAAGGAAAACAGGTCATTCCAGAGAGATCTTTACAGTGTAGATGTTGAATGTGTCTCTTTTCAATGTCGAATTTTTCTTGCCTAATACCTGTATTTCTTAAGTGGCATTCAGGTGTCTTGCCTCTTTCCCATCAGGAGAATGCTCAAGGTGAGATCCTAGCCATAAAGAAAGGGAATATTATCTATGTTTCCCCTTATCTGTTTCCAAGTCAGTACCTTCTATCTTTGTCCATATAAACAGGTGTGCAAAATTTTACACCAACCCATTTCTCTATTAGTTCACCCTTATTAAATGAATCACTAATGTGGTGAGCACACTACAGGGAAAAGGCAACATGAATACAGAGAAACCCAAAGTTAACCTCCAGTTGGGGTGACTGTAAATGATGGAGGACAGCAGGAATAGAAATAAGTTTCTGAAAGTAAAAACATGATATTTTTATCTCACTTTAAGATATTTGAAATAGTCTGAGGAGACTGTCAGGAGAAGGGCAGTTTTACCTTTGGATGATATTTCATCAGGGTCAACATTAAAATCAGTTGTGCATCAGCATGCTCACAAAGTGATTTGCATTATCGGGTGGATTAGGAGAGTACAGAGGAGAAGAGTAGTTACTAAAATCAGATAGTGGATGTGCCACAACAGTTTCATTTTGGTGTTGGGGAGATGACCATGCAAAATGGTTTGGCTTTAAAGATCATTAGATAGACCGCCATAGCTAATAGCTCTAGCCATTTAGTTTGTATGATGCAACTGTATCATTGTAAATAATAGGTCAAGGGTTGAGTTTTCTTGATGGAGTCCACATCATTAACTAAGCTCATGGTAATAGTCTTCAACAAACATCTTTGTGAATCCCAAGGCGAAATATCAACCAAGCCAGGTGTTTGCTCCCTCTCCTCAGTATAGGAGCACCTTTGAAGTTCATGAAGCTTTGTCTGTGGGTGTGTGTATATGTAACAAATGGAGAGACACAGGCCTTGGGATGGAAATCACACTGAAAGGGAAGCTAACAAGGGAGAGATTTCTAGCATGATAGTGAATTAAGTGACTTCGGCTAATTTGCCATTCCGTTGACTTGTGGTGAAGTCTTTCATTTCATTCTGTCTCTTGGGTTTTCTGTCTGCAAAATTAGAAGTAGTAATCTTTTACTGATGTGTGGAAAACTCCAGGTTATCTCTCCAAGTTTTGCAGACTATTACAGATACTTGGCCCTAAGGCTGGAAATTAGTTACGTCATACCTCAAGTAAATCATGTCCCAAGAAGATGAACCATTTCATAAAAATTAAAATGATTGCCCCTGGCAATTGTGCCAGACTTTTCAAATCCTCGAATAGTCACTAGACTCAGCCCCTTACACTGTTAAGTGAGGAAAATACTGTCATCAATTTTGTAGATTAATAAAATTTCTTTACAACTAATTTCTTAAAATGGCTGCCTGCAAAACAGTATTTAGAAATACCTTTTGGATTCAAGATAGGAAAAACAAGTTTATCTCGTCCTGGAGAGAGACCTTGTTTCTAAACATTTTCTGTCAGGAAAATTTAGTATTATCCTTCATTTACAGATCCAAGCTCCCTATACACTTCATGTACTTGTCAAAGAAATCAGCCCTGGCTGGTGTAGCTCAGTCGATTGAGTGTGAGCCTGCGAACCAAGGAGTTGCTGGTTCGATTCCTAGTCAGGGCACATGCCTGGATTGCAAGCCAGGTTCCCAGTGGGGGATTCATGGAAGGCAACCACACATTGATGTTTTTCTCCCTTTCTTTCTCCCTCCATTTCCTTGTCTCTAAAAAAATAATAAATAAATATTTTTTAAAAAAGAAATCACTAAGAACATTGCAGACAAGTCATTTGTTAGTAGAAAGTACCATGTAAATGCAAGCTCTCCCTGTCCTGACATTGGAGGAGTGACACTACTGATGGTCTCAAACTCACTGACTCTAGTTTCTAGGGATTCTGTCTACCTTTGACTCTCTGTTCATCAAAGATTGAATGAAAGTAGAAAACTTCTCCATCAAAAGGAAGTTTTAAGGAGATTTTTGAAATTCAAAATTCTTTTTCTATAACTTTATACATTTTCAAAGCAAAACCAAAGCAGTAGTTTAAAAAAAAGCAAACAGTGAGATTAATAGCCAACTGGTAATAGTTTAGCATTCTGATGCTAAGTAGGTATGGCTGAGAGCCACTTAGACACAGAAGCATTATTATCAAGTGGTTCAGAAATATGAACAATGGATCATCTGAGTGAAAGGACACCGAAACTCTGCATGCTACCACCGTTTTTAGTAAATTTGAAGTCATTTTGAGATAAATACTTTTTCTTTAAAAAATGGAAGTAGTTTTTAAACAAAAAACAAAAAATGCCAAGATCAGTATTCTAGTAATTCTAGATCAGTATTTCCCTAACGAGTGGTATCTGGACCAGCATCATTACCTCAGAGCTTGTTAGGAAAGGAAATGTCACATTTACTGAAGAGTCTGTTGTGGCTTGTAAGAGAAACTTCGCCAGATTCAGAAGCCAAGGGATGAGAGAGACACTCAAGGTCAAGATTGATATGCAAATATCCCTCTTGGTTAGTGGGGAGACATAGGTACAGAGGAGAGACAGGAACCGAGGGAAAGTAAAATCTGAAGGATTGGTTACACAGACAAACTAAAGTTCTGGGTTCTCTGTCTGGATCTTTATGTTGTGATGACCTGGCCTATCTAAATTTGGAAATCCCACCACCCAGGGGAGCTAAAAAAAAAAAAAAAAGGAACTCACCTCTGAAAAACTGAGAGGGGAGGGGGCAATGTGCCGATACTATAATAAGTTATCCTGGAGAGTACATGCTCCTTGAAAAATATCTGTATTTATACATATAGCTCAAAAGTAGCACTTTAATACTACAATATCTATGATGGCTTGTAATGAACTTTCACTTTAAAATCTGAAGGTCATATGTATGCCACTGTTCTCAAATAACTCACAATCAAATAATGAGCCTAAGAAAAGTATACAGCAGCAAGTATTCCACAAGAAAGGAACAAATTTCCATTGCATTTTAGTGGAGGGACAGTTATTCAGTTGTGGAAGAGAGTCAGAAAAGGTAGGGTTGAGTAGTGTTTGAAGTGGAACCAGAAAGCACAATCTTGAAAGATGAAATGCACCTTTCTCTCTTTGGAATTTCTAATTAAGAGAAAAGCTTCTAGGGAAGGGAAGGCCAGGTTGGAAACTGTCAGAATGGGCTTTGCATAGGAATGGTTCAATGATTCAGGATTATATATCAGAGTTGGGGGCCAAGATAGAACCTTAGATGAGATTTTAGGAATTCGTGTAGATAAAAATATTTCAGACCCAGAGAACCTGTGGAAAATAACAATTCCAACAGGGCAGAGAGATAGCATTTGGCAAGCTGTACGTGAGTACCAGCGTGGCACAGTGCAAGGAGCTCTGAACCTGGACCCAGAATGTGAGGCCTCTAGTCTCGGCAACAGCATGGGTAACTGTGGTCTGAACAATGCACTTACCCTTTCAAAATCTCAGCTCCTTTATTTATAAAATAGGAAGTGGGAAGAGATGAGAATAATTATCTCTAAAGTCTTTTTCTTCTCTGAAAGCAATATGGTAGTCAAGCTGAGGGGTAAGCAGTGAAAAATAAAGTAGGCAAAACACCTCTAGATCACAGAAGCTCAGGCAATATGAATTGACTTGAAAGAAAACTGAAAAGCCTAGTTCACCCAGCTGCCTTTGAAAATGGTCTTGCAGATGCAGGCACTGGGACCAATTTGCCAGGCCCCACCTTTTCATACCTGTACCATCTAGCAACCAACGAGGTGGCTAGAGCCCACCATTTTGTGGAGAAGCGAATGCAAGACTCAAATCCTGATGCCATCAAAATGTGGCTCCCAAAGAGGAGTTATCTCTTCAATCCAATACATCAAATTATTTTCTACTTTAAATATTTTCAAGAAACTCACTTGAATATTAAGATTTCCACAAATTAATAAGCTAGTTATAGAGAGAAACCCATGAAAGAAATCTTTTCCCAAGCAGTTGTAGCCTAAGGTCCTGGTTTGGCCTGGCAGAATGAAGCTGAGGTGAACTCATCATTCTTCAACACTAAACTAGGGCTTCACCAACCTGGGACACCTGGGCCCAATTAGACCCTTCATTTTCTTTGCAAGGTAAGTTTTATTGTCAAAACTATTGCTCCAGCTAACAATGTATTTTACCTGGCTCTGGGCAACCAAAGAAACTTAATGCCAATAGTATGAACAGATTAAAGATCCAGCTGTTCCCTTTGACAAGCAGAGCCAAAGCCTACATTATCTTGATTGGTTGTCTAAATTTAACAAGAAAATCTGGGCAAAGCAAATTCACTTGAACCTATATACCAATGAACATTGGAAACTGTGGATAGAAAATTCATACTTGAAAGACTATCATTTACATTTATTTACTTTCCCCCACTAGTGATATGGCCTTTGAATTTGGAAACTAAATTACTGCAGACAGACACCTATTGGCTAAAACAATAAGAATGATAGATAACCTTTTGTGCTTTATCATCATTAGCTAATATCTTAGATCTAGTCATCTTAATTAGCAGTTTTCTTAATAGTATGTGTTACTAAATACTAATTAGTGAAGAGAATGTTCCAAATTTAATGGTGCCCTTCTTATTCTAAGAATATAAAAATAGAAATATAATGCTTTATGAAAGTGGCCCTAATAAAAATTGGCTCAAATCTAACCATTCTCCCTTCTCAAAACAGAGAGAAAGCCTTGAATTTAATACCTTCATAACAAGCCTCACCAATAACTCATGTTATGTAAAACTTCTAAGTAACTGTTACTTAATAACGTTGATTTATATTTGTTGAATTTCTTTTTATTTTTATTATCAATCTAAAAAGTCAATTTGCAATACAATTTCCAGAATCTTATGTGGGTTGAGATAGATTCAAGTGGATACTTTTCTCTTGTCCTAACTAGTCCCCAGGGACGTCTTGCTGGTGCCCCTTTGAACAGCAGGAAGAACTAAAAGCATGATTGTTCTGATCTATGATGTGAAAATAGAAAGAGAGAATGCTATTTAGAAATAAATTTGCTTAAAGAGCAAGTCTAATTAAATAGAGGACTACATGTGATGAAATATAGATACTCTCTGCTGAAAGACGCTCCAGTTCTGGAAGGCAGCAAAACATCAAATAGATTGAAGACTCCATTCTTCTGTGTGTTAGTCTCAGCATCTTTATTAGCTCTGGAAACAAACACTTTGACAGGGACAAGGAAAAGTACTTCTCATTCTTTGCTTTCTGTATATATAATGCAGATTATTGTTACAGGTCATGGAAAATGGGTTACTATCTTTCATAATATAGAACAAGTATAAATTCAAAGCATCTTTTGTTTTATTGCACTGTTACCTGCTCCCTATTTCCAATGTTAAAAAATGTTGGTAGATTTTATTTGTATGAGATAAATACAGCCCAAAATACAAAAGCCTTCTTTAGTCTGCATTGGAACAGAGAAACTGAACCACAGTAAGTTGTAGAGATGTTAATAGGTAACTCTTACAGGATGACAAAGAACTGGTACATGAAAGTATAAAAGAATAAGTATACAGGGTAGGGCAAAAGTAGGCTTGCAGTTGTTCTTATGGAAAATAATACAATAATTAATAATAACAAGAATAAACTTTGTGTTTCACGTACTCACGACTGTAAACCTACTTTTGTCCCACCCTATATGAGGAGTTGAAGGATTGGCAAGGTTGGGGGAAGTTTGCAAGGATGATTCCAGATGAATCTGGATACCTCCAGGTGAAGGTAGAGGTTCTGTTCAATACACAGCAAGGAAGGAAATTCGGGGGCAGAGGAAATTCGGGCACCAAGGAGAAAACTTGGTGCTCTGAGAAAATAATTTAATCCAATTTTAAAGCTATTTAGAGGAAAAGACAGGAAAAGAATGGAAGTGAAATAACAGTCAACCTTAGATAGTGGAATAAGATTTTGTATTACCAAAATATAAAAGAGATAGTGTGAGAGAAAATGTGTAGGAGACTTTGGCAGAGAGGGATTCATCTGACACCTAGGAAAGACATTGCAAATGAAACTGGGTAGTGTGCTCAGATCAAAAAAAAAATCCCTACTACTGGAAAGCATAAAGAAATTATAAGAATGTTCCATAGTGAAATGTGAGAGACCTAGGGAAAAAACCAGATACATCCAGAGGAAGCCAGTCAGTTTAAAAGGATATAACTTGAAGATTGGGGGCATACATGATGTCTTTGGAGACATACTCCCCTTCCCTCAGCACACATGCATTCATGCACATGCACACACCGACACACTCACAAACATATTAGAATTTAGCTAAAACTTAACACAGGGAATGGTGACCAAAATCATTTTTGGACACTTCTCTTTGATGGAAGACTGAGATACCTCTTCCCTCCAAGATATTGGCTGTGACATAGATAGGGTGTCAGGTAATGTTTGTTAAAAAAAAAAAAAACTAATATTAAATGATTTGAATTAGCTATTCTTGAAGAAATACTTCTCAATAAAGGGAATCACTTGAAATTAAAAAAAACTAAAAAGAAATTTCTTTATAATTTTTGTCTCTGTTTCCCCCATCAATTTTTTTATTTTCCTAAATTAGGTCAGCCTTGTGGGAAAACTAAATGATAACTTGTACAGCAACTGTAACTCTTATTAAGTAATGTCCGCTACACTATCTGACTTAATTGTGTACAGATGGAGCCATTACCATCAAAATAATTTGTTACACTGCAAAGTCAAATAATTCTTCTGAGGAATGAACATTTCATGACATAGACAAGCTTCATACCCTATTGTGTCTTAGTCTTTCTTTCACAAAGTAAGAAACAATTTTTGAAGAAGAAAAAGAAAGAGGTATTCATACCTCTTTCTAAATAGGCTAAGAATTTGTCCAAATGTCATTAAGGATGATACATTTTTAACTGTCATCAAAGATACCAGAAATAAGATTGACAGTTGGCATACACATGGGGAATTAGTGAAAAGCAAGGAGAACAGGAAGGCTAAATCTTATATCTGAGTAATTTCATTAACCAATGTTTACTGGGGACCTTCTTCATGCCAGACATTGTAATAGACACCAAAAAATATAGACAAAATAACCCATTCTGTATACCTTCCTAAAGTTCATAGTCTGTTGGGGAAAATGGACAGGTAATACAATAATTGTAAAGCAATATGATTATTTCTGGGCTTCAAGAAATACATATATCAAGCCCTGGCTGGCGTAGCTCAGTAGATTGAGTGCAGGCTGCGAACCAAGGCATCACAGGTTCGATTCTCAGTCAGGGCACATGCCTGGGTTGCAGGCCATGGCCCCCAGTAACCGCACATTAATGTTTCTCTCTCTCTCTCTTTATCCCTCCCTTCCCTCTCTAGAAATAAATGAATAAAATCTTTTTTAAAAAAGAAAGAAATACATATATCCTGGATTTCTCCATACTTAAAAGACAAATATCAAGCAGCTAGAAGGAGAAGATAGGTAGGTGTCCCTGGAAGTGGTATCAGCACAGATAACAACGTAGAGGTAGAAAAGTGCTGGTGCATTTCAGAAACTACACTGTGAAGAGACAGAGAGAGAAGAGCGGAGTAAGCAGATGAGGTTAGGACGTAGAAAGATGAATCTTGTGTAATAAACGAAGAAGTTTGAACCAAAACTCTTCTCCCATAACATTGAGGAGATTGTTGGAGGATTAAATGAGGAGTTACTTGAACAAATTTTCATTTTAGGCTGCTCACTCTACAAGCAACACAAATAATGCGTTAATAGGTAAAACCGTAAGCAAAGTTATGCCAGGGTAGAGGGTGTGGTCATTGCTAAGAGTAGGAGCAAGAAAACAAATGTATTACTGGATGCTTTAATTTGTAATTGAAGACTCAAGCCCATTTTCAACAACAATAACAACAAAAAAAACACATCTAATTTATCAACTGTTGTAACTGGAACAGACAAGCATGAGATTGGATTGACTCAAGATTACATAAATAGCCTCAAAGTGTGTCATCAGGATTTAGTCCATCTCCTCTGACATCTGCCTGTGTATTGGACTCGCCTTGTTGGGCATCTCTATGGTGAGGATCTTGGCACTTTCAAGATCATGTCTTTTGAGTTTAGAAAACATGAGTAAAGGGAGAAACACCTTTGATTCAGAAAACTCCAGAGGCAGTGTCAAATGTCCTGCCTGGATCCCATGCTCCTTTTATCAAGCATTGTGGCTAAGAGGACAGAATACTCTAATTGGCTAACCCTGGGTATTCATTTCCATGGCAATGGGGACAGAGGATGGTAATAGGCAAGCTCAAAACACCTGGAAAGGTAGTGGGTAAGGATCTATTACCTAAAGGAAGGTGAAGTTACTATAAGCAGAAAGTGGGAAGGGATTTTGTACAGACAGAAATAGCAAAAGTCCACTATGGTTTAGCAGCCAGGTGGAAACCAAAAAGGACATGAACTAACCTGTAGAATTTTTGGTCAGAGGAAAGAGTAGAACTAGGAGAGATGTAGAAAGCAAAGTTGATAGGACATAGCTGATAGGAATGTGGGTACCCAGTTTTGAATCAGATGGTATGGCATTGGAACTTTCTGTCAGGAATAGAAATTGTATAAATAGCAGAAAGCCAAATGTAATACACCCATCACAAAAATGTGAGTGTGCCTAACATTTTGTTTAACAGATATAGCCCCTGAGAGAAACACTGAGGGAAGTGTGAGAAGGAGGAAAATGTTAGAGATAACTTTTAGTCCCTGGTTACTGGACTGGACCTGCTGAGTGGAGCATGGTGTCATTGCCCTGCTTGGGCTTGCTGGGAAGAATGGTCTATTCAGTTTTGGCTGTGTCTAGAATGTTAATTAGAAATCTGACTCATCATCATAAAAGGGGATAAAGGAATTACTTCCAAACTGTCACCCCTCGTGGTATCCTGATGCAGTGGTTTTAGAGCTGGGCAAACCTGAATTTGAACCAAGAACCCTGAGTGAATAGTTGTATGACCCTAAGCAAGTTTACCATCAACTGGTTCCTCAAATATAAAGTAGGAAAAATTACAACACCTACATCACACATAATGTACATGAATTGACATATAGAAAGAATTAAATGCAAATTCCCTTCTGACTGATGCCCAAAAGAAATAAATTGCCAAAAACTAAGTGCAATTCAGAGTGCAAACAGGAATATTTGTCCAGGCCATATTGTATGCCAGTCCTAAGAGACAACACGTGAAGACATCACTAGCATCTGTCTGTGTGTCTGTCTGGGACAGTAGAGGAGAGGCAAAGAAGAAAGGTGCTATATATTGACTGTCAATGGATCCGGATTACCATGAAGAGGTAGAGTTCCTCCCACATGGTGAGGATGGAGTGCTTCTTCTGGTATCCAGCTGATCCACTAACGTGGTACTTGGTATTTTTGTGCACAGTAATAAACGTAAGTGGAAAATTACAGCACTTTGGCTCAATGCAGATGAGACAAATAAGGGGTCAGATGCCTTGTGGAAGAAAGGTCTATGTTTCCCCACTGGGCAAGCACCCTAGGCCAGATGAAGTGCTAGTTGTGAATGACAGAAATCTAAAATGATTAGTGGAAGAAAACAATGAATACAGTTAAGTCCTCACTTAACATTGTCAATAGGTCATGCAGCTTTAAGTGAAATGATGTATGAGTATAATGAACCAATTTTACCATAAGCTTGATATAAACAAGAGTAAAGTTCCTATAGTATCTCATCATTATAACAAAATGGCATTGAAGGATATGAAGCTATTCAAGGACCTGCTATACCAGCTTAAGTCTTAAGACTCTACAGTGGGGACCATAGATTGTTTATAAAAAATAAAAGACTTCTTGTCTTTAGTATTTCATAGAGATTATGGCTTAAGATTCTATGACTGATTAGACATTTTGGGGACCGTGAGCAATCCAAGGGGTGGACACCTCTTGTGCCCCACCTCACATCCTCTCCGCCACTTTTTACTGCAGCCATTGCTGGGGCAAGGAACTTTGCAGAGGTGTAACGTAAAAGCACCTCACCTCAACTATAAAACATATGCCTTGCTTTCTTCCCCTGGGTTTCTCTAGCTCTATGATGTAGAACCACTAGCAATCATGTATTTGTAACCTATCTGCAAAGAAATGAATACCCCCTGCAACAACTCTTTTCCAGCGAGGGAGGAGAGCTTATCAAGAATATCTGCTATTTTCTGCCCCTCATGGGGGAAGAGCAGAAGAGCAAGTCAGAAATTCTGTGATGTAGCTCATATAGGTCTTCAGAAGATTCCACAGAGGATTAACCTTAGTTGATCACAACATTGAACAACTAAAGAACACACCATTTCAAATCGGCTTTATCTCTTTCCCTCATTCATTCCCCCATGCTGTACACCTCTATATCCCTGATCACCTCCTCACATAAACAAGCCCTTCTCCCCAGCTCTGCTTTCTCATGACTCACACTGAGACCCTACCTTTCCCCTAATTTCCCTACAACCCTTTTCTTAGATATTATTTTTGCCAGTTCTGTGCATTGATATTCAGAATACTGCTTGGCAGATACTTTGAAATGTAGCATAATGCAGTGTAATTTGTAAAGATTATATCATGAACTTATCCCTCATACTTTCCAGTAACTCATCAAACATGACACAAAGAGCTTTTTCTTTTGCATGTTCAATTTTGTGTAATTTAATATGAAGTATTCTTTTTTCAAGCTGAGCAAGCTAAGTATAAGTTTTCTGTTAAAGGATATTTTCAGATTATAGATTTTCAAATTGCTATGAAAAACATACAGTGGTTGAACACTAGTCTCTGATCATTCAGCTAAAAATTGAGACTAAGATGAATTCTTGATTATCCATATTAATTCACTTGCTCTTGAGAGACTCCTTTTAAAGTCTTTGAAGTACAACAAGTATTATCTCCAGATTATTAATGTTCGAAAGACCTGACTGTTTATCAGTCTGTGGGCTTAACCTTACACAAATATTATTTTAATTTCTGTTAATCCTTTAAGTAGAACGGTTTCTTTTTTTTCAGCAGCAAAAATAAATTTGCTCATGTTCCTGTGATAATGGATAACTGTTTCCCTAAAGGAGGATTTGGGGAAACACTGATATGGTGGTGCCAGGCTACCTTGCATTGTTCATGCAAAGTTTAAAGCATACACAATATGTTGGCTTTGTATAAAAGATAGAGGCTTAGGAACTGGAAGGTGTGAAATGTCTTTCCTCAGTGTTGTTTGCTCACATCCTGGAGAGACCCACAAGGCTGATAAAGCTGAGCAATTGTTCACTGGAAGTTTTGAACCAGTTTCTGTGGGAATGCTGTGAACTCCCACAGAAATGGAAGGATGTTAAAAGATCATGTGGGAGAAGTCCCAAAGTGTTTTCAGAGCACATGCCCAAAGGAACCCCTGAAAGAAAGAACTGTAAATTGCACACCTGTGAACGAAAATTCAAAACCCTGAGTCAATTCCCACTGATCGCACTTTCCCTTCTCTTGTTTTGCAGCCCCCTGTTGCCATCAATTACTAGCACCCTGAGCTGGGAGATTTTCTGCTTTCCTGAACAAGAGGTCTTTGGAGAACTTAATGCATATTTTTTTCTTCTACTTGCATCACTTTAACTCTCCTTGAGTTGCATTGCCTTCACTTTTACTATTTTGAAAATGGGTAAATGGAAGAGTAAACTGCAATAAGACCTAACAGAGTACCATGTAAATTCAAAATAACTGACACCTGCGGTTTCTTCAACTAAAAAGTTTCCATACCTTGAAATTCGGGAGGCTTGCCTTTCTTGAAGCACAGCTGTGGTTGGAGAAATCTGTGTAATCCCTCTTGATTACATGAGAAGTGGGCCAGTGACAAGACAACTGCACGCAAGCCAAGACTCCAGGATCAGTAACGGCCCAATCTGCCTGTCATTACCTATGAGAAAGTGTAGACTAAGATCCTTTCCTCACAGTGATGCTGGCCTTTTACAAACTATTCTTAAATTAGTCATTATTTTGGAAGTCAAGTGGCCACCATCATCATCTTTAAGAGTATTCTCTATATGCTTAGTGGAAAGTTTGCCCTTGTAAAATGTCTCAGGACAAGAGATTTTTCAAATTGCTGTGAAATCTAAAGGACTCTTGAATGCAGGCCTTTGCTTCTTAGTGTTAAAATCTATTTAACTAATTGATGAAACACTGTTACAAGTTTATGAGTTCCTGATGTCTTTTTTTCCCAAAATGTCTCGTGAATTTATGAAAGTCTAACTTAACCCGGTTTATATGTATATGTTAATGGAATGTCTATAATCTTATTATTATTACAAATTGTCATATATTTTTATTATTATTTACCTCTGCACCTAAAACAACTTAGCAATAAGCACACTAATGGCCAAGTTATACCCAAGAAAAAAAGGGGGGAAGTGTCAGTTCTATTGTTTGTTATCTATTTATTTTTTTGGAGAAATGGAAGCCCAGTGAAAATGTTTAGAGTGTCTCGGTTTCGCACCTGTCGTCATACACCCACAGTGGACTCCCAGGTGCATGTGCGGCAACCCCAGGCTCACCATTGTGTCAAATGTCTTTCTCCTGCTTCCTGCTCAGTTCCTCTTGGATCACAGTTCCCACGCAACCGGAAGTGCAAAGCTGCCAGTCCAGCCAGGCCAGCAGGATTGGAAAACACTTGTCACAGTCCACACAGAGATGACCAGAGATTTGTTTAATGTTGCATTGAGGATTGCATATTTATAAATATGAGCCCAAGTGTTGCATGTGGATAAAGAAAAATAAGAAAAAATAATCACCCCAAGTCTATTATTTTTACCCAGAGAAAATCAGTGATTAGTATTTTGAGATATAAAACTAATACACTCAAGGATATTCAAAATATTCAAGTATATAAATTTGTTTCATTCATCACATATGACACATTTTTAGTACTCAAGTTTATATCTTAAATGTGTATATATATAAACAAATATGCAGTTACTTCATTATTTGCATTAAAGAAGTCGAATGTCATAATATTTAAGTTCTGGAATCAGACCTTCCTAGGTTTGAACCTAAGTCTTACTGACCATCTCTGTGATCTTGTGCAAGATAATTAAACTTAACACTGAATTTCCTTATTTACAAAATAGTTTTCATTATGGTACCTACTTTAGGGTCACTGCAAGGATTAAATGAGTCAATTAATAAAGAATTGTAAGAATGCCAGGTACACAATAAATGTTCAATAAATGTCAGTTGTTTTAAAAGTTTCACAATAGTCCATTAAATAGGAATTCTACATTTTTTTAGAAATCTATTGCTTAATTATTTGCAAATTTTTGCTATTGAAAATACTGTAATTGATATCTATATATATCTTTTTGTATATTTCTGGCTATTTTGGAGGGGAATAAATTTTCCGAAGTAGAATTTCTCAGTCAAATACTATACACTTTCATGGATATTTCAAAGCTGATTGCTAATTTGTCCTTAGAAATGTCGAACCATGTATTGTTCATCAAGCAGAGTATGAGAATAATTGTTTCAAAAACACTGAATATATTATGTTTTTATACTGAAAATACTTGTTAATCTAATAAGCCCCCAAAATGGTTTTATTTTCATTATTTTTATCTCTTCAAATGTTTTCAAATATTTATTGGCCATTTGTGTTCCTTCTTTTTGAAATTCCTATTTATGTTCTTTACCATGTTCCAAGTTCTTACTTAGATACTTATCTTATTCCAATCAGATTTCTAAGAATTGTTTAAACATAAGAGAAAGCAGCCTTTTGTCATGCATATTGCAAATATTTTTCCTGTAACTGAAGTTTTTTTAATAACTCCCATGCAAGTAGTAGGGGAAAACATAGCAAGAACACAGACTGCCCTAAAGAACTCACACATACTCTCTGAGAAAAAGCCAGCATTTGCATTGCCAATCCATGTTGGCCGGAGGAGTTGCAACAACCAAGGAAGGAAGCCTGTTTGTGCGTGAGGTGCCCTTGCCATCTCTGCTATTAAATTCACCACAGACAGGATAGGAACAGGAAGAGAAGGGGAGGTGAGCAAAAGAAATGGCTTTGCCCATACTCTAATGTGAAATGGGAAGACAGTGTGAAACCTCCTGCAGGAACAGGTAAGATGGGTCCCACATAACTAGGAAGGACTGGGAGAGACAGGATTGCAGATTTAAACTGACTAGCCTGGGCTATCTTAATTATTGTCACTTACTAGATATGTCTATGACATGGCCCAAAATGAGAAAGAAACTCAAAAAATACTATGGAAGGAAATGACTGGGGGAAAAATTACAGTGTGGTGTATTTGTACCTCCTCGAGTTCAAGCAGTTTAAAGAATAATTTGCATTCTTAATTGAAATTTATAAAATAAAAGACTATTAAACATATTTTAAAACTTTATTCAATTAATTCCCACCATAAGAAAGACATGTTTAATAAGTCCTCTAAACCCAAAGTGTATTTTGAAGCTGCTTTCAGTTAATAATATTTTTTTAATATATTTTATTGATTATGCTATTACAGTTGTCCCATTTCCCCCTTCACTCCCCTCCACCCTGTGCCCCCTCTCCCACTCACATTCCCCCACTTTAGTCCATGTCCATGTGTCATACTTATGAGTTCTTTAGCTTCTACATTTCCCGTAGTATTCTTGCCCTCCCCCTATCTATTTTCAACCTACATTCTGTGCTACTTATTCTCTATACCTTTTCCCCCCTCTCCTCCTCCCACCCCTACTGCTAGCCCCCCCTTGTGCCCTCTATTTCTGTGGTTCTGTTCCTATTCTAGTTGTTTACTTAGTTTCTTTTGGTTTTGCTTTAGGTGTGGTTGTTAATAATTGTGAGTTTGCTGTCCTTTTACTATACATGTCTTTTCTTTATCTTCTTTTCTTAGATAAGTCCCTTTAGCATTTCATAAAGTAAGGGCTTGGTGATGATGAACTCCTTTAATTTGACCTTATCTGAAAAGCACTTTATCTTCTCTTCCGTTCTAAATGAGAGCTTTGCTGGATAGAGCAATCTGGAATGTAGGTCCTTGTCTTTCATGACTTGGAATATTTCTTTCCAGCCCCTTCTTGCCTGTAAGGTCTCTTTTGAGAAATCAGCTGACAGTCTGATGGGAACTCCTTTGTAGGTTACTGTCCCCTCATCTCTTGCTGCTTCTAGGATTCTCTCCTTCGTTTTAACCTTGGCTAATGTAATGATGATGTGCCTTGGTGTGTTTCTTCTTGGGTCCAACTTCTTTGGGGCTCTCTGCGCTCCTTGGATTTCTTGGAAGACTGTTCCCTTTGCCAGTTTGGGGAAGTTCTCCTTTATTATTTGTTCAAATAACTTTTCCACTTGTTGGTCCTCCCCTTCTGGTACCCCTATAATTCGGATGTTGGAACGTTTAAAGGTGTCCTCGATGGTCTTAAGCTTTTCTTCGATTTTTTGAATTCTTATTTCATCATGCTCTCCTGCTTGGTTGATTCTATCTTCCTTCTGGTCCACTGTGTTGAGACTCAGATTCCTTCCTTTCACAATTGGCTCTCCTCCGTATGTCTTCCTGCATCCCTTTTATGGTAATCTGCATTTTTTCATGTAATTTGGATCCAAAATCAACCAGTTCCGTGAGCTTCCTGTTCACCAGTGTTTTGAACTGTGCATCTGATAGATTGGCTATTTCTTAGTCACTCAAAAGGATGAGTCCTGGGGGACTGATCTGTTCTGCTGGAAACATATCTTATGTCTTTCCCTATCTCTCCTATTATTTTACTCATTTATTTATTTTTTCTCCGGTCTGGTCGCTCTTGGTACGGTGGGGAGTGGAGCCTTAGGTGTTCACCGGGGCTGGGCGCCCCAGTCGCTAGCTTGTGATGTTATATGTGGGGGCAGGGGCGGGAGCGAGGGCAGGAGGGATCAATGGCGACCCTTCCGTTCTCCTGGAGTCAGATACTTCCCTGGGCTTCTGGGCCGTGAGCTCTGTCCTGGTCCACAATTGCTGCCCCACTGATTCCCCCAGCCGCTGCTTGCGTACTCAGGGATCACCGCTGCACTGCTGCGCTCTTGCGCCCCAGATGGCTGTCACGCCAATTCTGCGCCAAATTTCCCCCGACCTCCGCGCGCCTGCGACCCGCGCCAGCCCCTCGCCGCTCGCATGGCTCGTCGTCCCCTACCAGTCTGGATGTACGGGTCTACTTCAACTTCTTGGCTGTCCGACTTCCATTTAGATAAATCCTCTGACAGTTCTGATATTATGACTGCAAATCATTGTTGTAAATTACTGTGGTTCTGTTCTTGGTTGTGCGAGTGTAACAGGGTGCAGCCAAGAGGGGAGCCTCAAATAGGGATCTGTAATAAGGTCCAGAAGAGCCTGGAGATAATTGGCTCCACACCACAGGGCCACACCTGCCCAGAATCTGGCAGCTGTAGCCAATTGTGGGAGGAGCTGGAAATGGGGCTTCAGAGGAAGATTGGCGCCAGGATTTAAACCGAGACGCAGCAGCCATTGGAGGGGGAGAGGCATGCGCAGCCCTGCAAGAGAGAACCCCACAGCTTTGGCAGAGTGAAGACTCCCTTGGCCCTGAGAGGAGAAGGAGAAGCACGCAGACTTGACGGAGTGTAGACTCCTGCAGCCCTGAGAAGAGAACCACGTGGCCTGGCAGAGTGGGGTCCCCACAGCTTTAGAAGGGGGAACCACCACCTGGTTTCAGCAGAGATCCCGGTGACTCAGCCGAGGGTGCCAGGAACCCAGGGAGGTCTCCCAGTCGAGAGGGAGTGCTAACTGAGAAGAACCAGATGACTACCTAAGCCATGGACTTCTCTTTCCTTTCCTGAGATACGGTACTCTGGACTGGGCAAAGGGGGAAGGAAGGAAGGACTGTGTGTTTGTGGGTGTTTTAAGGGACTTTGGGATTTTGGTGAAGACATTAGGTCACTACTTTAAGTTTGTATATAGCATTAAATAAACGTTTCCTTTCCTTTTCACAAATCTCTGGCATTGAGAGATGTCTTTCCTCCGGCGGTGGACATAACGGACCCGGGGCCTTCTTTCAATAATAGTATATCATCCCAGGCCCCCCTTGTTGTGTGTTCTGTAACACGAGGAAGTACGGTGCGTCCACCTATTCCTCCATCTTGCCGGAAGTCAGTTAATAATATTTTTACAAAACACTTTTTAAATTATATAATACTGATTCATCCAGTAACAATTTATTTAGCACCTATTATATACCAGCAACAGTTCTAGGTGATAGAATAGAGAAAGATAAAGTCTCCTTGCTTTGCTGAAGTTTACATTTTATTAGGATAGTCAGACTATGGACAATATTTATAATATTCATATAAAGTCAGCTTTTTTACAAATGTGTATGAAGAAAAGTAAATTTTAATGAGATGCCAGAGGAAATCAGTGGAGGCACTGATGAAGTGATCAGAAAAATATACTCTGAGAAGTTAATATTGTAGCAAAAATTTTAATGTGGACAAGTTTGACAGGACGATGAAAGATTGCTGAATATCGTGGCTGCTTGATCTGTACAAAATACTCTATATAAGTAGGTCTAGCTCTTGGCTGGTTGGTAATTCTTATTTTAAAGTGAAGCTAATTTTCAAAGTATACAAAATCCCTCTATAGTTAGAAAAAAAGAGTATCTTTTATGATTCAGCTGGTGAACAGACCGATATAGGCAAAATATAGCACATTACATCAGACTGTGTTATTTTTGTTTCTATTTCATTCTTTCTTGGTTACCTGGGAAGACAAGTAAGTGGGCAGTGAAAATCTATTTGTAAGAGTAAAATTAGATACAGAAAATCTTGAAAAATTTATTCATTCATTCAACTAATATTTATTGAACACTTACTGTATGTCAGAGCATGGTTTAACATTGGTTTTAATCAAAACACTTGCAATTTCTCCTGGCACTTTTTTAAAGCAATTGGCATAGTGTCTTGCACAATATAGAACCCCTATTAGAATTGAATGAATGAATGAGCAGAGAGAACAGTGGGTCTTTTATATCTTGCATGGAATAAAATCAATAGAGATGGCACTGTTTCCTAAAGGGTATTTTCCTTTATCTATCTAGTAAGTGTTTATTTAATTTATTGATAATATATTATATTTGTAATAGACCTTAGCCTACATACTACTTAATCTTTATTTAATAATTTAGACTTTATTTTAAAATGAAATGAAATTATTTTATTAATGGTAAAAGCATATGGGGTAAATAGAATTAACATGCTTAGAATAGGATAAAGATGTAATAACAGACATTTATTATGCATTGCTGTATTATGTGCTCGACATACTTGAATTTACCTAAGATAAAAGGAGAAATCTATTACAAAGCTTATAAAATAAGAGATAATCTTCATTGTCATTATAAAAATATAATATTCATTGAAGTTAATTTCAGAAAAAAGACTTGAATTTACCAACATTCCAACAAAGCTGGAGCAATACAAAGAAATGTTAAAATGTGCCATACCTTCTGTAAAGGGGAGACAGAGGTCTTGTCTAGTTGTGTTTGAACTTCCCCTGAGAATCATGGTAATCCAGCCTTAACCATACAGCCCAGCCTGCATTGTAATTCTATTTTGGTAATTTTTCATTCTATTTGGTGACATCTGATATGAACCTTGCAATCTTTACTTCCATTCTTAGCAGACAGATCCTGAATTCTACCATTAGATCTCCCCTTATGTTCTGCTACTTATATACCGTCTCATTGTTCATCCTCCCTTTTCCCAACCATGAAAATTCTTCAGTCCTACTCATCATACATGGCTGTAAGAAACTTCAGGGTCCTTGTCCTACTCTTGGAAACTTCCATTCCAATCTCCCCTGTCAACATTTTAAAGTAGATTAAAAATAGTCAAATTCTTCCTCAGCATAGGAGGACACAGAACTCCAGGCCTGACAGCCAAAATTCATTTACCCCTCATGATTTCCTTTTTATGGGAGATGAGGTGGTGTTACTAAAAGAAGGTTCAACAGAAAAGACAACACTACCTCCTGTTGCTTAAAACTCTGCATCTGCCATCTCTTGATCTTGTACTTCTCTCTTCCTGCCCTGACTGTATCTACACCTGACTTAACTGATATGCAGAACTGAATTCTAAGCAACAACTACTGCAAGAATAATGTGGCCAAGGATCAGGGAAGGAGAATAGTGTGTTCTTTGGAAACCACTTGGCTCCATTCACAGTAGCATAACAATGAATAATTAATGAACTGCCCTTTTATTCGTGAGGATAATAGCACTGGCCCAAGACTGGATATTACCTTTGAATTGCTTTTTGGAAGTGAGGAATGACTATACAGAATCTTCCCCAGCCCCTTGCTCATTTTCTTTTTATCAGCATGTTGCAGGTTGGCTGTGTGAGTAAGTGAAGTCTGTGACCATATAGCACATCAAGACTATGGTTTTAAATGTAAAGGTGGTGTTAAGGATGAGCAAAGAAGCAAAGAAAGCTGAGAGAAAGTAGTTGAATAGAGAAGTCAAACAATATTAAAGTAGATTTGCTGCCAGAAGGAGGCAAAATAGATTATTAAAAGGAGTATTAACAACTATTAAAGCATTAGAATCTCATGCAAGACTTGAAAATAAATGGTCACAACACAGAAATAATGATTGCATAGCTCTGATGGTCCCTAAGACTCTGTAATTTTACAACTATACATAAAAGTGGGTTCTCAGGTAACAAAAAAAATTACTTTTAAAAGAATGGGGAAAGTGATACATCCCCCACAATACCATGAGCCAAGCCGTCCGTCCTCCATTGCAACTGCTGGCAAGAGCTACACACAATTCAATGAGGGACCCTGTACAGGTTCTCCACCAAGGTCAAGAATGAGCTCCTATCCAACTATGACCCTCGGAAGGAAACAGAACTCCACAGCTAGATCAAGGGACTTATGGGCCTATTGGTCCAGACTCCCAGAAGCGTCTGAGGGATGGAATTATCCTGTGCACACTCATGAAGAAGCTGCAGCTGGGCTCATTCTCCAAGACAGACTGCTCTATGTGAAACTGGCACCAGTGAGAAAAACTCTCCAACTTCATCAAGGCCATGGACAGCTATGGCATGAACTCCACAGACCTGTTCCAAGCCAATGACTTATTCCAGAGTGGAAATTTGACACAGGTGCAGGTGTCTCTTCTGGCTCCAGCAGGGAGGAACAAGACAAAGGCAAGACTCGGTGGCATGGTCATCAGTATCAAATACTCAGAGAAGCAGGAGTGAAGCTTCATGACACCGCCATGAAGGTAGGCCAATGTGTCATTGGGCTCCAGATGGGCATCAACAAGTATGCCAGCCAGTCAGGCATGATAGTAAATGGCATGAGAAGATATCTATAGGACCCCAAGGACTATATTCTGTCACCCATGGACCACTCAACCATCAGCCTGCAAATGAGTGCCAACAAGTATGCCTGCCAGCTATGTGGGCATGACAGCTCCCTGGACCTGGTAGCACATCTATAACACCAAGGGAGGGATCGACAAGTGTGACAACACCTCCATGTCTCTGTAAATGGGGTCCATGCAGGGCACCAACTAGAGTGGCCATAAGCTTTTTGCTCCTATTTTGCTCCTATTTTGCTCCATACATATTTTGTATATGTATGGAGAAGTAAATATTGGTGAATCTTGCAGGGGAGAAGAAAAATAGTTTTCTTCTTCCCATCTTAGGTTATCTCTCTGAGGCCTTGTAAATTAGACTGGCAAAAGACAAATTAACAAAAATAAAAACAAACAGAAGTTTATTAATGTGTGTATTACACATATACATGGGAGCACCCAATGATGAGTAACTCAACAGACTGGTTAGAACTTGTGCTTGTATACCATCTTAGGCTAAACAAACAAACAAAAAAAAAGGTATTTTGAGCCTTTAGGTAAGGAAGACAAGTTATGAAAAGGTGACCAAAAAAAGTGTGGTAACAAGGGTCGTTTATTAAGGTTTGTTATGCAGATTTAAATAAATGCCTCCTCTGTAGATTAAAGTTATTGAGTCTTTGTGGCATGAGAAATTTATGTGGAAATTTATTTTATAAAAGGGGAACATGCCTATTTTTAGATCTTATCTTGAATCTGCTGGTATCAAAAGCCTTTAGCTCAAAATAATACATATTCCAAGGAGGCAGATTTTGGGTTGGCATATTCTATTATCCTTCAATTTTTACAGGCGAAGTGATGGGGCTTTCATGTTTCTCCAAACTTTGTAAGATTGTGGATTCATGGAATAGTGGAATAAATACCATGTGGACAAATCCTGCAGGTATAGGGAGTATCTAAGGATCCCTCTCCCCAAAGTCTTAGGATTCTATACCTCTTTGAACAGGAGGTATAAACAAGGAAGCTCCCATTCTTAGAGTATAACTTCTGAGAGTAATTCACTGTTAGAGTGTGTCTAACTCCATGAGACACACTCTAGCATCATTCTCACTTGAATAACATGATGTATTCAAGTGAGAGTGTTGCTAGCTCTTAGTTTGGTTGGACAACATATAAACAAACACTAGTTCTAAAGTATTTTCCGTATTTAGCAAAAAGACTTTTCTTGGCCAATGGAATAGAATCAAGTGACACCTAAATAATCCTTCCTATTCATCTCCAAAACTCCACCTTGTCTGATACCTGAAGAGCTGACAAGCTTCAGGTATAGAAAAAGTCATAAGCAAGGGGATCACTGTCTCCATAGAAAAAAAAAATATATATAATACATTATATGGGTAACCCTGGTTAACATTGTTTTTCTATACCCCAAATGAATGATCAAAATTAAGAAAAAAATGCCTAGAGCTTATTTCCAACACTATCACTTGAAATGTCAGTTCTTTGTAAGCAAGAAAATGCAAATTGTTATCTTACCATTGCATTGGGGAAGTGGAATTCAGACTTCTTTCTGACTTCCTTCTGTTTTTATTTTATCTGTGGGGATGCTCAGCCACTGTATTTTCCTTCTTGCTTGCTTTATTTTTCTCTCTCTCATCCTTTAAACTTATTTTTTTCATTCTTTATACCTTGACACCACCTCATCATGGTTTTCCTCACTTCATCCAAGATGGATTAAAGATTTCACAGTGCCTTTGTGACTACATCTTGTTACATCAACTATTCCTTATTTGTATATGAACAATTTTCTCTCTGTGGATTTGATCAGACAAGATGGTTTTCAAATTTTGTATTACATTTCATAAACAAGTCTTGAATTTTTCAGTTAATCCTGACAGACAGAAATCTCATTCCTATCTTAATATTCAATGTGAAAGTATTGTATTACTAATAATTTTGTACCTGAGCATACTGTATTAGTATTGAATCACACAACTGAACTATGAAATCCTATTAAAGCTTGTTTTCTCTTCATTGCACAAAAGACAGCATTGACAGCATATTTTGTCAACATTGAATCCTGTGAAAAAAGTGCTAAATTACATTTTTAATCCAGTGACACCATCTTGAATAACACGGTGTTCAGAATTTATCTAGGTATTATGAGAAAACAGTAGAATGCTATGTACAAACAGCTGTAGCTAAAAAAGCTTTTCTCCTGCTGTCCATATCGTGATTGAAACTCTCTTTCCACTGCAGACCTCCCACCATCATGTTAGCAGTCTGTGAAATTTCCCTTGCATCATTGAAATAGACTCTAAATGGGGTGTTCTTTAAAGACCACCCAGAAGTTACAGCCGATGTAAAATGCAACTGATTGGTCCAATTTGCATTTATATGTAGTCCAGTCTGGAACTAGGCCTATGTGGGTTTGAATGGTTTACTTCAAATAGCCTTATTTCCTATGGGTCAAAGTGGCAAGAAGAGTTGAGATCCCTTAGCTTTCTCTCTCCGAATTCTATCTACAGTTAGAATACCCATATAATTTATTATCCTCACTGAAACGCTTCCCAGAATTAAAAAGAGTGCTAAAAATAACTGCACTCCAAGTAAATTGCATCTGTTGAGACAAGGAATAAGGCAAATAGGGATACCGATGAAAGATCTACAATTCTAGAACCCCTTGCCCACAACGAACCTACTGGCCATCATCAAGGCATTGATATTCCACTAATAACACAGTGGTCAATGTTGCTCTGGTTTATTATTAGTATGTGATTGCAACCTATGTCGAGCATTGTCAAGTTAGTTAAATAATCATATAATGTAAATATTTTTATATATCTTAATGTCTTACTATTTTTCTATAGCAAAGCATTTTTGCCTATACTTAAACTCTACAAGATTAATTAAGAATAAATTGTTTCTCACTTTCTTCTTCTTTCTACTTGTATGGGAAGCTATGGCTAGGAAATACTGCAAATATTTTTTTAATCTCTTTCCTCTCCTCTGTGTATCCTTTGCATTCTTGTACATTGTATCTTCAAACACCTCATCTGTTTCTCTTTTACAAGCCAAGAGAATTAAATTATTAAAGAGTCAGTTTAAAATGTCAACAGAAAATCCTTTTCCTTCCTCTTCATTGATCTTGGGCCTTTTCAAGCCTCATCAGCCAAAATATATTTGCATACTTCATTTCTATTATCTGGAATGAAATAACTTGAGCTTGATACTAATACAATGTAATTTTAAAACAGAAATAAAACCTAAAATTGTTAGCATTATAAGAAGCTGCTGTTCTTGTGACAACATGCTGCTCTAGACATCGTGCTATTGAGATACATTGATCAATCAAATATTTATTTACTAAGTAACCCACATGTCAGCTCACCTAATGATGCAGGATGTTGTGGGCTGACTAGGGTGGGTAGGGCATCGCATGATAAGGTGTCACAAAAAGTCAGAGCATGGGTAGGATGAGGAAAGCCTCTACATGTGGGAGGGACCAGGAGCTGCAAAGGAAGATTGGTTATACGAAGTCTGTCCAGAAGGTGTCCAGTCATGTAATATGACAAATAGAGACATTTATTGAAGAAGACACAAGATACAAGAAACATTGAACTCAGGACAATGATACCTCAGTCCCCTTCAAAGTAGGCACCTTGGTACCTCCCACAGTTCTAATCACCATTGGCTGCCCTGTCACATTTACCTGATTCTCACCAATGATCTGAAATCTCTTCCCTTTCAAAGGTGTTTTAGTTTTGGGAAAAGCCAGAAGTGCCAAAATGCTAAATCTGGACTGTAAGTGGGCTTAGTCACCTGGGTGATTTGATGTTTGACCAAAAAACTGTGCACAAGACATGATGCATGAGCAGGTGTGTTGTCATGACCTAACTGCCGATAACCAGTTGCCTATATGTGTGGCCATCTGAATCATCCCAACAGTTTCTGTGGAGGAATGTTGAAGCTTGATGCAAAAATTGATGTAGATCCATTGCTCTACTTGCTCAGTCATTTTGAATGCAACATCCACACAGTACACAGATTCACTCAGTGGTGTCTACCACCCCCAGTGACTAGTACAGTGAAGTTGTCATTGTTCACACATCTGCATTCTAATCCGCTCTCTTCAGCTGCCAGGTTACATCAGTGTTACACTAATGGCACAAACCTTTCTTGTTATAATAACAATGGCTTTAGTTTTTTAGGACAGATCTCATATATGTAGAAAATACTGGGTGAGAAGTTAATATCAATTATTTATGGGTTAAAACAAAATAAAGGAAAATTTAATAAAATTTACAATATTGTATTTGTATTTCTGCCTGCATCTACTTATAAAATAAAATTTATTAAAGAGATACTGGATATTAACAAACTCACTTTGCAACTGAGAAAAACAGATTTCATCATCCAAAAATAATTTAGTAGAAAGTTTAAATGAGCTCCCCCCTTTTTTTTACTACATCATGTATTTCCTATTGGTTTCATGTGGGCTATTTTCATATTTAGCAGATGTGAATCTTCTCATTTTGATGGTAGCTACACCTCATAGACAGCAAAAAGAAAAGCAATCATCAAATGATAAAAATTTATCTATCTTAGATCTATAGATACTCAAAAACCCTTTGTCAACAACAAAAAAAATAGGACTGACTTGTGCTCAGTATATATAGATTCTTTTACATATAAAGGGTCCAATAAATATGTATTAACTTGAGTTTCTGGTCTAATTTGAAGCTATTATATATCTTCGTGGTTGATGTCATGTTTGTTCATGCTGACAAAATAAAAATTATTTGAAGCTTTCTACTTTTAAATATTTTATGATATGATCAATGTACTTTTTGTGGTGAAATACAAGAGGCAATGACAACCTGACTTACCAGTAAACAACTTTACATTTTACTTTAATTATGACTCACAAATCTTTAATTATGTGTGTAGGGATGACCAGCAAAAATAATTGTCAGCACTTACCTTTGATGTTAATGTACCATATTGCCTTGTGTAATTTAAAATCAATGCTCATAATTGTTATATTTCAGATGTGTAAAATATCTTTAAAAGAGTCATCAATTATCATCCTGCAAAATGCTACTTTATTAAGCATTTTGAGATGTAACTGGTACTGTCCTCTCTGCCTATACCCCCCTATCTCTGTTTCCCAACAGCGAGCTTAATGCAGTTGTGGAGACAGCCAGTTTATGCACAATTTTCTATGTATCTACTCAACTACCAGACTTACTTGGCTTAATTAAGGCCACAAGTTCAATACTTAAATCATGATGTTGTCCTGAGGAATCCTCTTCAACTGCCTAAAGTAGAACAATTTATTCTTTTATCTAATTAATAGGAAATAATCACACAAATATTTGAATTAATTATTCATATCATAAACATATGAAGGTAATGTCTTGCATCATCAGATCCCTGTTTCTACATTCTTAGAAATGAATTTGATGTTTTTTACCTTGGAATTGTCTCGGTTTTTTTGCTTCATATTATATACCTAATACTAAGCCTAGTGCCGAGCACAGAATAAGCATACTAGAAGATTGGTAAAAGAACACTGAATGTTTATCTCAGCATTCATAATCCTCTCAATATTAGAACATGTGTACCAGTATTAGAGTATATACGGTGCAAACTCTCAGTACTGGATAGATGGGTGAAATGGCAAATGGCTGAATGAAATTTATGAATCACTCATGTTTGAAAATATATAAACTATTTAACTTCTACTTGTGAATAACTAGATGCCATAATTAAAATGTGAGCTCAACAATAATTTCTGCACTATCAGCAAATATTTTTAAGCTCCAGCCTTCTTATTTCAAGCAATAGTAAAATTCCAGTGCAATAAGTAATGTGTGTAATTTCTTGGGTGTCATTGGGCTAGCATTTGATTTTGACTACTATATACTGGCTTATGACTTTTTTGGCTTATGACTTTTAACATATATAAAATGGTAGCATTCCTAATGATTCTTAGAAAAAGTTCTAATGAGGAAGATATATTTTGAATGTTATTTATACTCTATTAATAATACACCAGATGACCCTGAATGAATTGATTGATTTTTTTCCTTGCTCTTAGCTGGGACCATTTTAGACCATTTGTATGACACTGTAAGAAACAGACCAGCCTGTTTTACTATTTGTTATAGCCACCTGTTTATTAAGTTAGAGAACTAAAAAAAATAAAAGAAACCTAGCAAATGCTGGACCCCAGTTTTTCCTACTGCTTAGGTCATGGATGTTCGTGACTGCTTACATTTTCCCACTATCTTAATTTTAACCTAGCTCTTTTTTCCCCACTTCAAACATTTTTATTTAAATATATTTTAAGATATGTTAATATTCATGTGAATGTAAGTGAATATTATATTGTCTTTCTTTTAATTTTGCATGTTCAAGGCCATCAGGTTTCTCTCTGTCAACACCAACAATTTTAGCGAGAATGATAAATACAAAAAATGTGGAAGACAGTCCTGGACATGTACTGATCAAGGCAAGTTGATTTTGAAGTTTTACTCCCTAATAGCAGCTTTGTTGATTTGATTCTTTCTCAGAAAAGACAGTTACATTTTAAAATCCTCATTCGTTAAGAATCCTGGCTATGTAAACCAGTATCTTATCATAGAAAAACTTAAGCATAATTAAAACTGCACTATTTAGATCTATTTTACTTAAATGATTTTGTAATATATGAAAACAAATATCAAAAAATGCCCTAAATTAATTAGTGTGTATAAAGACTCCTAAACTTAAGCAAAATTTAACAATAGATATTTCTTAGGATACAAGTAAAAAACTATTCTATGAAAAAAATGATAAGAATGAACAGCCAATTTCTTCAAAGAGAGTATTACGCAGTACACGTGACATGTAACATCTAAACCATTTATAGCTAGAATTTTTAGTATTCAGGGCATTGCATAATTCTTATCCATGTCAAGACATATTAGAAAATTTATTTCTCATGTTGTAGAGAGATAATAAGAAAGCTTTGGTTAACATTTGGAATCAAAGTTTAAATACATCTTCCAATACCACTGGTCCTCCTGTGGATCTTGCTCTCTTCTCCCTTCATACCAGGCCCAGCAGAAATAATGTCGGCTTGTGTGGTTGGTAGGGTAATAATATGGGTGTGATCATTTATAGTTTTAATTTGAACACTTTACCTAAAATGTCATATGGTGTGCTTGAGCATGATATTGTTGTGTTACAGCATTACATGCTTATGATGTTGTAATAAAAGATTTTGTAATAAAAAGGGTCGCTATTTGTGGTAGACCTTGTATGTTCATAACTCAGCTTGATCTCAGAGTATCTTGTCCACAACTTCTGCACACTACAGAAGCAAAACTGGGCCTTTGAGCATGGTATTCACTCTCGCAACAGGAAGAAACTTAATGAAAAGAAGGGTCTCACAGCTCTCAGAGGAAAAAGATTTTTAAAATTCAAAAAAATGTTTTTAAAAATTGAAATAAAACAGTTTGATTCAGTTTTCTGGACTCATAGTTATCAGTGCCAGATCATTACTGCAAAATTATTGAACCCAAAGCATGTTATTGTTAATTTATTTTGAACCACCCAGGAGAAAATCCTCAGAAAGTACTTCTTTCCTACTTGCCCAGGAAATACCTGAGTTGAAGAAAAATCAGCTTCATCAATAAACATATGTATGCATGTGCCAACATAAAGGTGGCAAACTATTAGATTCTCTCAAATCTGTACAAAAACAACAAAGTTTGCAGCATACTGAGCCTCCTTGCAGTCTGAGTTTTCCCCACTGGGGTTCTCTTACTGACAAGAAGCTATGATTTGTGTTACCCAAAAATGTCAGCTCCTAATTTGGATGAAGCTGAGATGAATTATACATAGGTCATTAGAAGCAGTGTGGTCCACAGTAAATGAGGGATCTCAACAAAATTCAACCACTGATGTGCTGAGTGCTTTGAATAAGTCAATCAGCATCCATCTGCCTCAATTTAAGCATTTAAAAAATGTGGGTGTGTGGAGAACTAATTATTAATGTATGCCTGTAAATTATTTTGAGCTTCTCTCTAAAAATGTTGAACAAAGAGAAAATATTCCTTTTGTCTATAATTATCATTAGTTCTATGTCTATAAGTATCATTATTGTGTTTTCTTTTGGGCCAAATGTTTCTCCTCCTACATTTTTTGCTGGCTCCCTACAACCTTGTTGCCCAGCTGTTCCTGCTTGATTTATTTTATTTTGTTCTTAAGAAGGTAATTAAAATTATATGATATATTTTATTGTATTTTTTCTATTACCATTTAGTCCCCTTATACTTCCAGCCCCTCCCCCCCACAATCGCCACAGTATTGTCCATGTCCATGAGTCCTTTTTCCTTTTTGCTCAATCCCTCCACCCCCTAATCTGCCCTTCCCCACTTTAGCTGTCATCTGCCCCTCTATCTGTGAGTCTGTCTCTATTTTGCTTATTAGTTTAGTTTGCTCATTAGATGCCACATGTGAGTGAAATTGTATGGTATTTGTTTTTCTATGACTGGCTTATTTCACTTAGCATAATATTCTCCAGCTCCATCCATATTGTCACAGAGGGTAAAACTTCTTCCTTTTTACAGCCAAGTAATATTCCACTTGTGGAAATGTCCTGTATATCCAAAGGAACCCAAAACACTAATTTGAAAGAACATGAGTACCCCTATGTTCATTGCAGCATCATTTACAATCACCGAGATATGGAAGCAGCCCCAGTGTCCATCAGTTCATGAGTGGATAAAACAACTGATTTATTTCCTAAATGATCATTTCTAATGATTTCCTGGTCATCTCTTATAAAATAGTTTGTATCATTCCCTATCTTGAGAATTAATGAAAAAAGAGCTCTGGGGTGGGGGGGGGGGCAGTTACTGGTGTGTCTACGTCATGATAACACTTAATGTCCAGCAGTGGGAAAGTTCCAGTTAAGGAGGGCATAGTTACTTCTCTTCCCTGGAACATAGCTGGGGAGGAATTGAGCCTATTCCCTGATTCTACCCGGGAGTTACATAGCTGTGACTGAAATTAAATATGGATACGTTTCTCAATATGTGAATTCTTACACTCTTATAAACAAATTTAGGCATATGCTAGGACTTGGGCTAGAAATTTTAAAAAATGGTACAGGATGATTTAAAATCATGAGACAGACAGTGATAGGTAGTTTAGCTAAGAATAGCCGAGGGTTACAGAATTTTTAAGTTCTAAGGGGAGGAAACACTGAGCTAGAATGGCAATTAGATGAAATCCAACATCCTGAAAGCCAAAGGCAGTTAAGATAGCCTGTCAAAAGAAATGGTTGAGAGAATAATACCAGGAATTCTAGACTTGCATGGACCCAGCATCTTACAAACACAGTCTGCTGGTAACAGAGAAGTACAACTAGAGAATAAAGGTGAGTTGTTCCATAAAAACACATCATCTCACTCTACCCATTGTGGCTCAGTTGGTTGGACATCATCCCACAAAATGAAGGGTCACAGGTTTGACTCCCAGTCAGAGCACATGCCTGGATCATGGGTTCAGTCCCCTGTTGGGGCACATGCAAGAGGCAACTGGTCTATGTTTCTCTCTCACATTGACATTGCTCTTTTTCTCTTTCTCCTTCCCTTTCCCTCTCTCTAAAAATGAGTAAATATTTTTTAAAATTTTTAAATGTATCATTTCCTCTGCAAAAGCAACTTTCAAAAGACACACTTCATCTTTACACTGTTTAAATCTATGGTAACTAAAAGCCCCATTTTGCATGTATTTTCAGCAAAAATAAACAGGGTTTTTGTATAATACTTTCATATGAAGAAATATAGCTAGAAATAGCAATAGTAATACAAGTCCATTATTCCTGAAAAATGAAATTATACCTACATTCCCAATTCATCTTTCCAGGAAGTTTTGAGGAAACATTGTATAGGGGGAGAGAAACCATTATAACCAACACTACTGAAGAGATTCAAGTAGCAAAGACTTTAAAAAACTAAACCCTAAGCAAGGAAACTTAGTCTGAGGCACAAAGAAAAATAAGAAAAATAACATTTTCATAAACCAAAGTCTGCTTGGCTTGGACATTTTGCAAATGGAAAACAGTGTATTATATTAAATCTTAAGTTGTTTATTTAAGGTTGATATTTTACATTTTGAATTTACACCACCCCCATTTCATAAACATTAATACAAGTCTGTGTAACTTTTTCTTTCCTCATCCTTATACCAACATGAAAGCTAAATAGGAAAAACCAACCCAGCCAACTACAGGTAACTTCATTTATTCTTGTCCATGTTTCAATATGAAATATTAGGATCATGGAAAGAGAAGGGTATGGGGGGAAAGCAGAACTAGGAATAATAGTGAACAATGCATATCGGTTGAGGATCTGGTCAAGACCAATCAGCAACTGACCAGCTGTCACCCATAATTGAAAATATTGGAGCTGCCCAATTCTGAGTACTCTCATCCATGGCAAAACCCCCAAGAATGCCAGCTGTCATTGTTTTGGCACAGGTAGTATTGTTTCTTCTCCAGCCAGGCCCACACATATCCTTTGCCTCCTGAGTTATTTTTATAAGCCAAACAGCCCCTCCTACGGCTCTCCCTGCTTACGCTGAGGTTCAGTCCTTTTGAGATTTCCTACCTAACTGACATATGAATATGAATATGAATATGTCAGTGATAATAAGCTAAAATTTACTAGACATGAGAAGAATTATCCTATTATTATAACCATTAGTAATAGTGGTCTAAAGGTAAGATGAAAGAGATTCTTTGCAGGGTCTCCACACACAGCCATGCAACTCAGGCTGCACACCACACCACACAACTCTGTGACACAACATTCACATGGACTGTGGTGTGAACAGTGCCCCCAGATGTGGCTCTTTTCTATGTGTGCATAGAAGTCCAGAGTATCAGTCAGATGAAACGGATTTTTCTCAAACATCTTCCTAATATTCTTCTTCAAAATGCATGTAAATAATTATTTTTTATTTTCAAGTCACACAGAGTACTTCTGTAGAATACAATTTCCATATTCTTTCATGATACATTATTAAAAGAACTGAAGATGGAGAAAATCTCAAATACCTGATTTTCCTTACCAAAGAGAATATTTCAAATAGAAGGAAAGGTTTTTAGTTTGTCTTTCAGCTAGCGTATTCACCAGAGCTCAGTCAAACTCCTCTTCATTTTTAATTGCAAATGTACAAATTTTCTTTTCTGAAAAGAACATTTTAATTATGTAAAAAGTCTTCATTATGTTATGTCGAGTGGCAATTTTAATTCATTAGTTTAAATCATTTCAAAGTTAAACAGTTCTATTCACATCTATTAATCTTAAAAGGGCAAAAAATGATTGAATTTTTTATTGGATTTAGTTTGCCTTTTTCCCAAATTGAATGTGGGTCAATTGTTTGCAGGTGCTATTGTGAATCTAAAAATGCTATGTTAATGATGATCCCCTATTATATTTAAGAAAGTAAAGAACCCTGGGAGTGACTTATTTCCTTTTTTTCTACTCCCTCAAGCAGCACTGAAAAGAGGGAAATCACAAATATACAGTGGTACGTTGGTACTCCTTGTTAATTTGTTCCAGAGCTAGTGACGAGTGCCAAAACCAGGCGAGTACCTAACGATGTAGCATTTTCTCTTGTGGGGCAGTGTCATGACTCACATGTTCTAGCAAGTGCAATGAATCCCAAGAAAGCACCGAGTGCTGAGACATTTTTTTTTCTCAAGCATGGGAACTTGGAACAGAGTACAAGTTGCCAGAGGGGAGGGAGAAGGAGGATAATGGTGGAAAGAAGGGGAAGGGACTAGACAAAGAACATGTATGAATGACCCTGGACAACAGTGTGAGAACTAACTGTGGGACCAGGGGGTGGGATGGGTGGAGGAGAGCAAAGGGGGAAAAATTGGGACAACTGTAATAGAATAACAATAAAAAAAATGATTTAACAACAAAAAATGTGACGAATACAAGGTTTGACGAGAACCGATGTATGACTGTATGAAGAATCTCATTGACACCCTCCAGTCTGAAGGATGTGGTCTGGTGAGAAGGAAAGCAAGCTAATGAGGCAGAGGATGTAGATTGTCCTAGACTGGAAATCCTTTTCCCCACAATAGAGAGATCATAACATATCCAAAAAGCAAAAAATAAAAAAACAAAAACAAAACCCTCCCTAAATCACCAATTTGTTTCTGTGTCTCACTTGAAGAGAAACTCAGTAGAGACTTTGCAAAAGTAATTGTACTCACTGCAAAGGCTTAGCAAAATTGAATAAGAAAGGGCAGAAATAAAAACACATTAAAAGGTTAACCAACCTGGTGAAAGGATATTAGAAAATTTTATGGGAAAATCACCTGCTTTGTTGCACTTAAATAGCACGAGAATTATCTGGAAGAATTCCTAAATTTTTACTTCTTCTACCTCCAGAAACAAAGGAAAGGAAACAGAGGACAACTGGAAAGAGAAAGGTGGATGAGGGCTGTGGGAGTGAAGGCCTGGTGGAACAGGGTCTGGAACACCAGGACATCTCCAGGGCGATGGGAAAGACACCTGATGCCTACAGCCTCCCTGGGGTACATTGGAGGGTTCTCTATATATCCCATGGCCCAGCACACTTCCTGACACAAGACCTTCTTCTGGGTTTCTCTTGCCCCAACACTCAGTAACATGGGGTTGGGTGCTGAGAAAACTCAAGCCTAGCTATCTTCTCCATGTGCCTATTTGGCCTGAAGAACCGGTCATAAATGTTTGACTCCCACCAAATTACAAAGGACAGCATAATCAACTGCTGGCTCAATGCTTGCCTCATCAGCAAAGGAAACACACCAGTCTGAGTCCTGCCCGCAAAATTTTCCAGACAAGAAGTGACCACAGATCTCTCCATTTTGCAAATAGCTCTTAATTTTCTAGATCATTCTTTTGAGTACCTCCTCACCTGGACTGAGGAAAAGGAAATATTCCCCTATCCTCCCTTTTCTTTCCCTTGAATAAGAAGAAAATAAATGCCATAGTATTCTCTACTCTTAAAAATTTTCTTCAAAGAATCCACTTCACAAGTCTCCAGCCCCCTCTAATGCAGACTAGAGTTAACTGATGTTCACAGATCTATATGACTGCCTGCTAAGTGCATGCTACAAAGATGTACCTAGCACATTTATTTAGATCATGAAGTACTTGTCCATTGACCCCAACTTTGAGGTTTAGCCAATGTTCTGAACTATTAGAAAAAGTCTTATTTACTTTAACTTCTGTAATATTTGAAATACTTTGCTTATAACGTTTGTTTATGGCCATATATTTTGGGTTGGTTTAACTCACATTTGGTAAACTAGAATGCCTTGCTTTTCTTCAAAGACTGGGAAAAATAAAGAACCTAGCTACATTTTGTTATGACAGAGGAGCCATAATTTGAGTGTTTTGGTTTAATGGTTCACTGAAATGTCAAGCAAGAAATTCTCTACTTTTATTAGTTAAAACAGCCAATTATTGTTAACTTCAATTTTAAAGCTGTATAAATTGAGCCTTCTCCCATTATTCCAGATATTATTATTTCTCCCATTATTTCTTTTAAAATACCAAATGAAGTAAGATATAGTTAGGTCTATTAAATGTACCTTCTAAATGCCATACTTTTTGTCTTTTTTTTAATCCTCACCCAAGAACTTTGTTTTATTGCTTTTAGAGAGAGAGAGAGAGAAACATCGATGAAAGAGAGAAACATCCGTTGATTGCCTTCTCATATGCTCCCCGACCAGTGATTGAACCAGCAACCTGGTTATGTGCCCTGACTGGGAATTGCATTGCAACCTTTTGGTCCACAACAGGATGATGTTCCAGTGAACTGAACCACACCAGCTAGGGCCATACTTCCCTTTTAAAACCAAGCAAAAAGGTCAGCTCTTATGTTTGGAACAGAGTATGGATGCTCATATGCACAGATTTGCAGACAGCTTGGGAGGCAAAAGGTAGGAAGCACATCATTGTAGGGAGAAGTTGGACTCTAAGCTGTGATGACTTTTGGCAAGGCATTCAATTTCTCTAGACCTCACTTTCTTTTTTTTTTTTTTTTAATTTTAATCATTGTTCAAGTACAGTTTTCTCCCCCCTACTCCCATTCCAGTCCACCCACCCAACCCTCCCCCCAAGACCTCACTTTCTTAAACGTATAGCATATATGCCAGATTCCCCTCAAAACCCATGCTTTCCTCTTCTTTCTAGGTACACTATTAGACTGCATTTCCCAGCCTCCCACCAATTAAATGTGGCCAGGTGGCTGAGTTCTAGTCAATGGAACATGAGCAGAAGTGATGTGTCTCATAAAAACCTCCCAGATATTCTTCTCTGTGTTCTCTCTTCTTCTGGCTGGCTAGAAAGGAGATGACTCTCAAGAAGACTTTGACAACCTGACTTATTGGATACAAACCTATGTGCCTTCTCAAAATGTCTGATAGCTTCATTCTTTTCAAAGATACCAATCACTGCCTGGACCACTCCACAGCTGCCTTTACTGGTACCATTGACCAGTTTCCCACAGCAGGAAACAAGGAGTCAGTGCTGAGCATGACTAGGAATGGTATCATGTCTGACTGCAAGTAAGAAAGTTAAATTATTCTTGCCGTTTGTGTGTGGGAGGATCCTGATGCAGCAGTGATGCCTACCATGAGTAAGTGTCTTCTTCGACAAGCCCGGTGCTTCTGTTAGAAAAGTGAATCCTGCATTAATGGGTTTGCCCTCTTTCTAGGTCACATAGGGGAAGTATAGACTCTGGCCTGGAAGTTTCTCTATTCCTTTAAATCATTACAAATTTCTGCACTTATCTGTTGAAGACAAAGCAGAATGCATTAAGAGAAGTCAGACAAGTAGAAAATAAACTGCACTGCAGGATGCTTTCTCTTTATTGACAACCAAATGGAGACTGAAATAAAACAGGGAAGTAGACAATTTAGTCAAATGATATAAGTGTGATTAATGTTCTAAGCAATTTCTAACCAAGTCAAAACACGTATTTTAGTATTTGTTAACAGTCCCTGTGGCCCTTGGGCCAGCTGGTTTTGACAGTCTCCAACCAGAATCCTTAAAAAGCCACGTCCTAGGCTAGAAACAAAGGAGTTAGGTAAATAATAAAGTAAAGGAGTTAATCATTTGTGTCCTTGTTTATTTTATATCAATTTTTATTTCTAACCAAACTCACTTCTTATAGATATATCTATATCCATACATATCTGTATATCTCTATATATCTCTACATATATTTTATATATCTATTTATAGAGAGATATATAGACATATCTATATATGTCTTACATGTGAATAGATATATAGAGAGAGATATTGATATAAATCTCCATCTATACAGTGAATGTTGTAGTCACATTACTGAAAGGAGCTTCTGAAAACTGTTGTATGTGATCATGCCTCCAAACAGATCAAAAGTCCTAAATAAATTAGTATCTTACCTGCAAATATAAATAATGCTTCATTGGTCATCCAGTCTAGTTTCTAATACTCCAAATGATGGTAAATAAATAAAAACATAGGTTTTCTTTAAAAATAATTGACATTTATCTAAAGTAATGTATCTGTAGCCCAGAGGGTTCTAAACTGTACATTTCAGGTTTTACCAATGTCATTAAAATACTGAGGACAGCTGCATCCATAGATTTTGATTATGTGATTATTTCTTTGCCCATTTTTTTCTTTATGGAATAGCTTCTTTCAGATATGGTTCAAGGTAGTTTTATCCTTATATTTTGTCCACTGCTCCTTAGGCAAGACCTGCTGCCTCAGAGACAGGTCCACTGCTCTCTTAATGCAGAGCACCCCATCATTATGCAGGTTTGAATATGGCTTGTTTTACATCATCACCCACGGGCATTGTATTGTTTCACAATTAACCCCAGTTTATTGGACCCTGCAGCATTGTAATACCATTTTTGAACACTCTCCAGCCACCGGTTTGATGCTGCAATGGCAGATCTGCTTACCATTTTGACCTCAGACTGATGCATTTCCAAAGAGATTGTTTTGTTTTCATCCATATATTGTATTCACTTCAATTCATGTCAACAAATATTTACTGCTTATACTTTTAAGCATGTGCAGACAAGAGTATGAGGTGCTACATTTACTTTATTCACGTCAAGCATGATGCTAGTGAGGCCACGTTTGTAAAATCAAGCTCCCAAATGGTCCAGTTAATGTAGCTCTATTATCTATATTATATCACAGAGTACTTTTCTAATCCTGGAAGTACAAAATGAAAGACATCTATTCCTTGGAGAAAAGGAATACCAAGTAACAGGTCATGGCTCCATTAGACAAAAGAAGGCATGAACCCTACAGGGTGAGCTAGTACCCCTTTCCCTCCACATCCCTGGTAGAGAAATTCTGATTACTAATTAGGTGCCTACAACTCTGAGCATTTTAAAACTTTAGTCAGATTAAAAGTCCTTCTGTTTACTACCACACTCAGACAGCCACCCATGTGGCAGGACCAAGGAGCTTCATTTCTAACTCTCAAAAGGCAGTCACTATTCAATTATCTTATGCTGAATAGTCTTATTTTCATGCTGACACTGTATAAAGAGGGATCTAATCCTAATGATACTACATATAAATACTTTTAAAAAATAAGAGTGTTTCCTGATGCTGTATGCAATTTTTATATTGGATGAATCTTGGTTGCCCAAGAATAATAAAAGTAGAGAGAGACAGATGCCAGAACAGTTGATAGACTCTGGTTGCCAAAGTTTTAAAAATGTGATTCTTACTCTGAAGTTAGATACTTAATATTATATTTTTTACCACTAATATCTTTAAAAATTTTTAATGTGAATATTATATTTTTTGATCCAGTCAATATTGTCAGAATTGTTGAGTTAGATGCCTGTTTGACTTACTTCAAAACTGAGGGTACAAAAGAGGAGTCTTTAGCAATTGCATTTTTTTATGTACTCTGTCAGTAGTTACTATAGTCTATAAATGTTTTTAAGTGCTCAAATTTAAAAAGCAACTGGGACTTTGGGAAATACAGAGTGAAATTGATTTTAATGGATCAAATTACTCCAAATTTTTCTACAATTTTTACTCAGTTAGAAAGAACTTATAGGGCAGTTAACTACTGAGCTTTAAATTTTTTTGAAACTTAGTACATTGCTTTCTGAAGTAGATGCACATTTTGCACAAAGCAAAACCTCTAAAAAATGCAGAATTGCTCGTCTTATTTTCTCTAACCGTGTTTTAAATAGACATATATAATTAAAGAGCATATTCTATTTTGTCTTTTCATTTGTAGTATTAGTAATAGAACTGAGGTTTTTCTGTGGCTGCCGAGCCCCAGGCACATACTGATGCAGTCAACCCTCATTATTCATGGATTCTGTACTTAAAAATTCACCTACATGTGAAAAGTTTTGTATACCCCCAAATTAATATTTGCTGCACTCTCACAGTTGTTCACAGACATGAAGAGAGCAGCACAAAATGTGAGTCAGCCAATGGCCACTTCCCAGCTGAGGTCGAATAAGGAGATATTCTGCCTTCTTATTTCAGTTCATAAACAAGCATTGCCTAAGGTGGATCTTTTACCTCTTCCCATGTAAGTAAGAGCTTCTCCCTCTTTATCTTCCATCCCCACCTCATTTTTGTAACCACTTGTTAACTTGGCATCTCCTAATTAATATAATAGTCTATAATCCTTTAGAAATCTAAAGTCCTGCTTGGGATTTCTACAAATACCCAAGGATTGTATGTTTTCTTCCTCACCTCTGGCTCATTCTACCAATTCATTCAGTCTGTGGACTATTCACCATCCCATTTCCATAAAAAATGATAATAAATACACAAAAATCTCATATAAGCTATCAACAAGTTTAGTGACACAGACTGGAGTTCTGGGGCTGTAGAAACAGGACAGAATCATAGTTCAGGAAAATAAGCTACTTTGCGGTGAACATGAACATTATGCGTTGTATTCTTTGTGTCCTTCAGCCACACCGTCACTGAAGAATATTCAATGCTTGGTCCTCCTTCATGCTGTATTGGCCTCACATCACCATGTTTTATACAGAAACCCCCAGAAAAAGAGTGTATTTTTTTCTCTTACAGAGAAACTTACTGTTCCATTATTTTTTCCTGGAGCAATATGATTATTCATACCTTAATGTTTTTATCATCTATTCTCTACCAAGTGGCTTACAGAGGTCTTTTCTGAACAGAAATTAAAATTTTCTGCTAAAATAGAAATACTTTTACCACCTGTTGATACACACTGTTGACCACCCTGTTAGCTTCACAGCGCTGGTACACTGTGCCCAGAGAACAGAGCCCACACAGACTCCAGTCTATTATCTTAACCCCACATTATAATGCCTCTACTTCACAAATACCATCCCTCCCTACCCTTGATATCCCACCTCGCATGTAAATACAGGGTGGGAAAAAGGTTTACAGTTGTTTGAATGGAAAATAATATAATAAATAATACAAGAATAAACTATTTTGTGTACTCACAACTGTAAACCTACTTTTGCCTAACCCTGTATTTGTGAACTCCATACTGCAAATAACAGAATAAAGAAAAATGTATTAATCTAAAGAAAGCAAGGAAGATGAAAAGAGAAAGAGCAATACCACAAAGTACAAAGTAAGAAAGAAGAAATAAACCCAAATATATGAATAGCCACCAAAAAACTTCAATAGTTCAAATTATAGCAACTATCAACTGGTTTTACTTAATTTCAACCTTTTCTTTGCTTTCAAAAAACCTAATTAAAAAGAAAAAGCAGAAAAACAGAAATACTGATTTTGTAGACTAGTATCAGAATACTAGTCTTGTAAAAAGCTTGAGTAACAAAACTAGTATCAGGCAAAATAAGATCAAAAGTCATTAACCAAGATAAAGAAGAAACCTATATAATAACAAAAGGAATAATTCACTAAGAACAATTAATGTGCATGAAGCTGTATGTACCTAGTAGCATGGGCATAAACATAAAAAGCAAAAACTTTTAATTACATTTATTAGAATATATATCGAGAAGAACTTGTTTCCACTGCCACCTGGGGAACTAATTATGGGACCTCACATCATACAGTTAAATTCTTCTCCCTCTTCGGTAAGTGATGGTATCCACCCTTGTCTTACTAAAGACAATGTTTTTATTTTAACAAGATAAAGCTTAATAATGTATGTATATATGTATATTTATGCATATAATACTAACAGACACAAAATGAGAGAAAAAGAAAGAAGAACAGATAGAAAAGATCCACCACAAAAAAAAAAAATGTAGGTTTCATCAGGTATAGAGGCTTGCAAATAAATCAATTGCAAGGAAGGAGAATGAACTGTCAAAGTCATGATAGACATTGGAAAGAAGAAAAGAAAGAACTAATTACAAAGATCTGGATCCAAGGAGCTACAAATAATAAAGATATAAACAAATATATATATTTTCTTTGAGAGTTTGCATTATTTAACTCACAGAGTAAACAAGTAACATTTTTTTACTATTTCATAAATGAACAGGTTATCAATGTTTAAACAGACATAATCCTTGGCTCTAAAATATCTCCTGAAATCTTTTTATAAAAAATAAATTTTCATTGGATTTTGCCAGGCAGTCATGCCACAAAGCACTTGCACTTGTGGAAGCTTTTTTTTTTTTTAATTTGAAAGCAAAATGAGCTGCATCAGGGAAATATGTAAAATCTGACAATTTATGTGACAGATTAAAGAAAAATTAGGTATTTTGGTGCTTTAACAATAGAGGTAATTGAATAGTAATACAGTTCACAACAGTTGTTGAGTTCCTTCCCATTACTCTGATCTGTCACCAACGTATGTGACAGTAGCTAAACAGATAGAGTCATGAACTTTCAGTATCCTTTTAGCCCTCAGAAATGTCCATTGGAAGACTCTTCACTAAAAAGTAGTTATCGGAAAAACTGAGAACTTGTACAAAACAAGTTCAATAGATTAGGTGCCTATCTTCTATGTACCTGCCACCTATGGCAGGCAATACTGGAAGGCCAAACGTTGTATGTCAATAAAATACAAGAAAATATAAGTTTGTTCTTTATAGAAAAGAAACCATAAATGGTTGTGAGGGGTTTTTTGTGGGTTGTTTTTTTTTTTTTGACTATGAGCTTTTTGAAAGTAGGATACGTGTCTATTTTCAGTGCTGTTCCTCCAGAGACTAATGCAGGTCCAGGTATAAAACAGGCACTCAGTACTTGATTGTTGAATGGAATTGAATTAAGAAGGCACTGATGCACTTAACTGGATCTGAAATGAAAAGGGAACACTAGAGAAACCACATGTGTGGAGGACAATCAGATTCATGAATGGTTGTTTTCATCACCCAGCACCCACTCATGTTTCCCCTGGTAATAGTTACTCTGATGCCAATTCTTCCACCCTCTCAGCACATTGGTTCCAGGTGAGCCTCCACAGGGGCTTGTGTGAAATAGACCTAAGCCAATCAGCATGGCACATTACCCTGAGCTATACTGATTGTTTCAATGATGGAACTATGGACAAATGGAACTACGGAACTGGGAATCTACAGACAAATATTCTCAATCTTTTGCATAGGGATTGATGATCAGACCATGCAAACATTAACAGCTTCTGCTGATCATGAGGGGATAGCCCTCCTGGGGTCAAAATCAACCAAGACAATGCAGAGATGAGAGATTGAAAGGGAAACCCCCACTCCAGATGGCATGGATTGAGTTCCTATAACCAGCCAGACCCTATGTCTAACTTTCAGTGTTATTTTGAAACACAACTTTCAGCAAAGAAAAGGAATCATGGGATTTTTTTCTTCTCTGTATCATACAGTGTTTAGTTTTCTCCACTTTTGCAGGATCTCACTGATAAACTGCTTCCCATTTTCTTCACTCTTCCATGAAGGAGTTCTGGTCCTCACAAGTATTACCAGGGAGACCCGAGTCAGGAGGCTCCACACCTCTTCTCAGTTTTTGTCTTGCTTGCAAGAGATGAAGTCAATTGAGAGACAACAGTATAGTGGAAATGAGGTAGCAAGTTTATTTATGAAACACGCATGAGCAGGAAACTACAGGCAGCCACCCAGCTAGTGTAAATGCCCAACCTGTAGAGGAAATAAAGTTAGTAAGTTTGTTGGTAAGTTTGTTCTATACACTTGAGCTGAGGCTACAAGTGGGCCCTCAGCTAATCTGAGTCTACCCACTCCTGGGGCTCAGGGGTTATATACTTTACTCAGCTTCTAGGAACCCCACCTTCTCCCCTTGCTAAACCTTGGGAATAATGTACAGCTACAAAGGCTTTCTTTCTCAGCTAGTAAATGCTTTTTTTTGTCTTAGAAATTGCTACAGAGGCTCCTTTTCCCAGTACACAGAGTTTCAAGGACTCTCTTCCTCCTTAGCACTGTCTTTGCCTGTGATATTCGGAACACCCCACAACCTTACCAGAATGGGCTCAGGACTGCTGAGTAGTGTGTGAGACATGTCTCCCTCCTCTTCCCTGCCTTAGTTTACTACCCATCCTACCTAACACAACCATCCTCCTTATTTTCAGTAAGTCTGTTCATTCTATTCCTTTCCAAGTGTACCTGTGCTCCAGAATTGTCTTATTTCTTTGTAGGCCTATTTCCTTCCTGAAATATAAGCTCTCCGAGGAAAGGAATTATTAACTTCATATCCACAGAGCCTACTCAATTTAATTTCTGGAACATAGTAGATACTCACACTAAGTATAAAGGCAGTGTGTATGGTGCTGTGGAGAGAACTATAAAGCAAGCACAACCAGGTTCACACTAGCTCACTCTCTACAGTACAGAACCTCTCAGCACCTCGGTGTCCCCATACAGAAAACAGTAATAATAACTGTCATGACCGTGGTCAAAATTTAAAATGTTTAATACATGTCTATGTGATGTCTAGTTATGGAAAGTCCTCAATAATAATTCATTTTTTTCAACTCCATTCCCATTAAACATTGTGTAAGTTGATATTTCAAACAGGAAGTAATGAGAAGGTGATAGAGGACTATAGCTTCGGGGAGGAAAAAAGGCCAAATTTAGATGACATAAAGTAAAAACAAATTTTGGCAAAGGTCTAGATAGATAAAGAACACACATAATTAAATGTAACCTAGAAAATTTGAGGACTAAGAGAGACCACTGATGATCTTATCATGACCCAGAAAGAAAGCACAGACCATGTTACCAGCTGGTTAAGAAATCTCCTTCAAGGTTCTAACAATGTAACGTGGTAGCAATGGTAAACCATAACTGAACTTCTGTGAACATGTTGACTAGTCAGATTCTAATTCTCTATCGGGGCCTCCATCAATCATTCCAGTAGTTAATTGCCCAAATTAGCTATAGGCCTTGGGCTCATTGATAAACAATTTAATGATAACTCACAGCATACAGCAACAGCAAAAAGGAAACAGCTGAATATCCCAGGTGAGGTAGATCCACCTTACAAAAGTTACTATAGTATTTGGTCAGTACAATTCTCTCTCTAATTACTTAAGGTCCCAGGCTTTCCTATAAAATTTCCACTGAACTCTTCTGATGAAATATATGACTGGAAACCTCAGGAATAAGTCTAAATATCAAAAAAGTGGAGATTGAAACATCTGTTCAGTACATGAATACTGTACAGGTCAATGAGTGAAATATCTTAGCCCACTAATCTTTTTTCATACTAGAAGACACTTAAGCTTAATTATGACAATGCATGTCCACTGATGGAGTGGACAGTGCCAATAAGGCCAATGAGACTATATGTAGAGTATCTATAATAGTAACTACATTTCTATTCAAGCAGTATGAATCCAGGTACACACATTTAGACAGAGAATGTGGCATCTTGATTATGGGAACTTGGTAAATGGATACTTCTGGATGCCTGGCTTTCTTTTGAAAGTTGATTTCATAATTTTATATATACTTTTAAGTACCTTCAGTGGAATTCTTTCCATAATAAATCACTTGCCTGACTCTTTAAATGAAAATTATTAATGACTCAAGTTTATCATTGTAAATAACAATTATTAAAACCTGAAATACTCAAATGCCATTTAAACTAATATTTTCATTACTGGAAGTGTATCTTTATTGCATTATCATAAAGGTTCATAAAGATTTTACTATAAGGATAATCATATAAAATTGATTACATAAATGATTATAAAATGCACACCCCAAACCATTAAAATAGTATAGATAAATATGCATTTATATTTTTACAAAGTAAAAATGGCAATGAACATGTCACACTTTAAGAAAGAAAAATATAAATATTACTATGAAAATATTAATTATCGTATTCTGCAATGATACAGTGATGACCTTAAGACCTACTGATGAGCATGGAGCTGTTTGTTCTCTCTCTCTCTCACACATGTGTACACACACACCAGGCTCTATTACTGTCCTTTTCAGGTCTTGTACCTAACTTTTGAGATTTTCTGCCCTTCTCCATTGCTGTAGGGCTGTCTGTTCTTTCTTCCCATTATTGACAACGCACCTGTCCTTAGCAGCCCTCCTCCATTTTCATTCTTTTAGAGTCATGAGACTGAATAGGACATCAGTGATCATTGAAACTGAACACCTTTGAATTCTCAAGGCACCTCATTGACAACTCTGCTAAATGCCATCCAGCTCACTCTTGACCTATCCACTTATGACAACTTGTTTCTTCCTCTGACTGTGACTCCTTTCAATTTTGTGAAATTCTTATCTATTTTTCCCCTTACAAAGTTTCCTTTTTGGTTCACTGAAAGCCCTTGAAGCCATTCAAATCTAAACTCCTTTCTAATCACAGTTCTTTAAATATTAAAAAATAACTATCATGGTACCCAAATTGTTCTCTTTTCCTTCATTTTTCATTCATTCAAAGAATGTAAATTCATTATTTACTCCTTATTTTGTGTTGGGCACTGCTCTAGACATTGATTGGGACTATGGTTATGAATAAAACCAATAAGGTCCCTATCCTCATGAAAATCACATTCTATGAGAAAGAGATAATTCAAAATAGTATTTTCCTGTGGAGAATATACATAACAGTGTTCCTAGATGAAATTCAAGGGAGAATGAAAAGAGATAAAAAGTTTCTGGGTAAGAAAAATCAAAATTATGAGGTCTGTACTCTGAACATCAGAACCTACAGTTCATATGTTTCCTTATGAACTGGAAACATATGAAAATCCAGTGGATCTCAAAGTGTGGTTCTATACCCATGCAAACTGGGTTTTGGCCACTTGGCACCTTTAATCCACATGACTCAATGATTTGTGTTGAAGGAAACAGGTTTTTATTAACAGGGGTCCAACCTGGGGGATGGGGAGGTGCTTGAGAGCCTCTTGCTCTGTGCTCTTCTCTCCCACGAGACCCAGAAATTCCCTTGCTCCCCAAAAGACTACAAGCCAAAACTATGCCCGGAATTTCCCATTTCCTTATCTGTCCTTAAGCCGGTCACACAAACAGACCTCTCTCCTGTCTGGAATGTGCACTTGTGGGTTTCAGAATCACCATCTTCTTGTAGCAGTTTTCTCTCTCAGGATTTGGCCTGCACAGCTCTCAGGCTCCATGCAGCAGTCCAGAAATCATGCACCATGCTACACTGGATCATGGTGTCCCAGAGGCTGGAGCCCAGGGAGGCACACATCCCTATGTGGGATTCTGCCTCCAGGAGTGAGCTACCAGCCATGCAGGGTCTAAGCTGCTGCTGGGCCTAGCATCTCCTGGTCATACGAGTGCTCCTGTCTGTGCAGGCAGCAGGGTCAGATGCCCAGCATGTCCAAATGCTAAAAGCCTGGAGAGAGGGCTTGCACCAAGCTCCAAAGCAAGAGAGTAACTTCTCTATATGAAGCACACAAGCAAGAGAGAGAGAGAGAGAGAGAGAGAGCGTGCACTTGCCTTTAGAGACACTCAAAAGTGAGTAGCCCTGCCTCCCTCTGCCAAGTCAAATCAGTTTCAGAATATGCCACTCAAAAGTATTGTCCTTCAGCCCTGGCTTGTGTGGCTCAGTGGACTGAGTGCTGGCCTTCAGACCAAAGGGTCACTGGTTAGATTCCCAGTCAGAGCACATGCCTGGGTGGTGGGCCAGGTCCCCAGTAGGGGACACATGAGAGGCAACCACATATTGATGTCTCTCGCCCTCTCTTTCTCCCTTCTCCTTTCTAAAAATAAATAAATAAAATCTTTTTAAAAAATCAACAAGATAAAGAGGTGTCAACCTTAAAAAAAAAATACCATCCTTCAGAGACACAGAAGTCTGCAGCTCAGCATTCCTGGTCACTGTTTGGCTCTAAGCTGAACATCTCTCATGAGTCTGTATGCACCCGCCTGAATCCTTCCCACAGTGTCAGTTTCTCTCCCCCAGAGCTGCCTTTATTGCAGCCATCAGTTTACCAGTGTGCCTGTGTGCTTGGCCAGGCAGGTTGCCTCCTGCACCCCCAGTTCTGCTGCTGTCTTCTATGCAGGAGGGTTGCTGAGGGTGTTTCCAAGGGACCCACAGACCTCATGTTTCTTGGTGTGCTGCCATTTAAATGCTCTGCTTGGAAATTCCTGCACAACTGAATATCTGGCTCTTCCTGTGGTGCGACAGTGTCTGCCATTTTTCTCAGCTCCTCAGTGTCTGACCCTCTTTTGGCTGCCATCTTTGGTCAGAGCAAGAGTTTCCCAGTCACCCACAGGCACCTAGGGTGGGCATCCAACACCTGCAGCTTACCCAGGTGTCATATGATCTCTCTCCCAGACTGGCTACGTCATTCTGCTGGTGCACATTCTCAGTCTCTTTACAATTTGCCCTGGGCAGCAGCTTTCTTCTGCAGCCCTTCCCTTCAGGAAATCCTGGGCTGTTTTATCTACCTTTATTATGCAATGTGCCTCAAAGGCTGTGACTGCTCTATCTGTGGCCACCCTTCCCCACCTTTTGCAGGATTTGGGGTTGGTGTTCTCCTATTTTCCAGGGACCTCTGCTCTGACCTATCCAATTGCAGTCCCTGGATGGGTAGCATTAGCAAAATCTGAGAATGTGTTAGAAATGCAGTCTCAGGCCTCACCCTAGATCTGTTGAATCAGAATCTCTGAGGGTGGGGTCCAGCAACCTGTGTTTTTTTACAAGATTTCCAAGTAATTCTGGCATATGCTATTCAAATTTTGGAGCTACCACCTTGTGGTTCTTAAGCCAGAAACAGAGGTATCACCTGGAAGCTATGAAGAAATTCAGATTCTTGGGCCCTGCCTGAGACCCATGGAATCAGAATATGCATTTTAACAAGATCCTCAGGTGATTCCTCTGTATGTTAAAGTTTGGGAAGCACAGGGTTGCTGTTCTGCCATGGTTTGCAGCCTTGGGTACATAATGAAACCACCTGGGGATATTTAAAAGACTACCTCCAGAGATTCTGATTTTCCTGGTCTGAGATGCAGTTTAAGCACCAGAGATTTCTTCAAAACTTCCCAAGTGATTCTAATGGGCAGACAAGGTTGAGAACTGCTGCTGTAAATCCTCAAACAGAATATATTTACTTTTGTTTATAATAGGCTTCTTTATATGACTTCCAACCTTGCAGGAAATCTTAATCTTTATCTGCATTAATGGAAGACCTGCCTAAGTAGAGAGGTCCTTATTTCATGATCAGGTCAAACCCAAAACACCACCTTCATCTTGTTACAGGGTGCAGCCAAGAGGGGGGACCCAAACAGGCATTTGAAATGGGGTCCAGAACTTAAGGTGTCCAGGAGATTTTAAGATGTCTCCATCCCCGCCTCCCACCAGGGTGTGGGTTGGGGGAAGGGACAAATGGATCAGGGCCATTGAGAGCTGTTTAGCATAGCAACAGCCTTGCAGCTAAACTCTGGTGTGGTTGTTTGGCAAATCTATAACCTTTGACTGGTTGCATAGATATGTTAAGTAGCTGTGATCAGCTTTAAGCCAGGGGAATGGAAGTGACTTCCCCACCCAGATGTAACTGGGGGGCGGGTCCCCTGAGTTACAGCACCTGCGTGGGAGCTCAGAGAGGATTGGCTCCAGGACATGGGGCCACGCCTGCCCAGACTCATGATGGCAGCCCAGTAAAGCTGGAAGGATACGAGTTCTGGCATGTGAAGCCGAGTGTGGGAGGAGTCGGAAATGAGGCTGCAGAGGAAGATTGGCCGAGGGGATTTAAACCCAGATTTGGCGGCCATTGAGGAGGAGAACCATGCTGCTTTGAGGAGGGGAACCACGTGGCAGCCCTGAGGGAGAGAACCACATGTCTTTAGCAGAGTGGAGACTCCCGCATCCCAGAGAGAGGGAACCACACGGCAGCCCTGGAGAAGAGAACCACGCGGCCTGGCAGAGTGGGGACCCCCACAGCTTTAGAAGGGGGAACCACCACCTGGTTTTAGCAGAGATCCTGGCGACTCAGCTGAGGGTGCCGGGAACCCAGGGAGGTCTCCCAGTCGAGATGGAGTTCTAACTGGGAAGAACCAGAGGACTGCCTGAGCCATGGACTTCTATTTCCTTTCCTGAAATACGGTACTCTGGACTGGGCAAAGGGGGAAGGAAGGAAGGACTGTGTCTGTGGGTGTTTTAAGGGACTTTGGGATTTTGGTGAAGACATTAGGTCACTACTTTAAGTTAGTATAGCATTAAATAAACATTTCCTTTCCTTTTCACAAATCTCTGGCATTGAGATTCTTTGAGAGTCTTTCCTCTGATGGTGGACATAATGGACCCGGGGCCTTCTTTCAATAATAGTATATCATCCCAGGCCCCTCTTGTTGTGTTCTGTAACAATCTCTCGGCTCCCTTGTGGAAAAGAATGTACAAAACTTGAGCATGTTTAGAAAGACTAGACCAGGGGAACCAACACAAATCATTCCTATGAGAAATGGTTATAGGAATTTGTAATGTTTAGGCAGCCAGAATGATCTTTTAAAATGTAAATCAGATTTTATCACTGCCATGCCTATCACTTGCATTTGGAAAGAAATTTTGCACCACATTCCTTCATGATCTGGTGCTGCCTTCATCGCCCACCTCAACTCTCTCCAGCCAACATTGCCCCTTTGTTCTCTGATCACTGAGAGCTTTCTTGTGAGAGTGACTTCACCCTCTATTCCTTCTGCCTATAGTGCTTTTCCCTTGACTTCCAACGGTGAGACTTCAACTTTCCCGTCTAGGCTCAGATAAGGTGCCTTTCCTATCTATATAGTCCCTCCCAGTACCTTTCTAGAACAAAAGCCAACTTAGGTTCTTCCTGATACCTACTAGGATCTACAATTACCTTCTTCACTTGTCCATTTTCTTATTTATTACCTTCCCTGAAATGCAAACTAATAAAAACATATGCTACTAAAGTGATGAGAGTTGAGTAGTAAGAGAAAATAAAGTGAATTGCTCCTCCAGCATCAAGTGTTTCTTAGTAAGCATTTTTCTGAATAATATTTTTCCTCCAGGCTCATCTACATACCAAAAAGTTGACAAGTATATTACACTTCCTCGGTTATATATATTTCTGATATGACATTATTCATTTATTTTTATGTGTAACATTTTTGTGTATTTAAAATATTAAACCAGAAAGTCTCTATTTTCCCTGTATATTTGTTTACTCAGTAAATAAAATTTTTGTTGATGTCCAGGAACTACAAAATATGATTGTCTGTAATAGAGATATAAAAGCCTATGCAGCTTAGCACTTGTATGTGGCTCAGTTAAGAATTCATAGAGTTATGATAGAATCAAAAGGTTTTTTACAAATCTTAAAACAACTGCAGCACAATTCAGCTCTAAAATAGCATGAATTCTTACAGCTCTAGATTATAGTATGAAGATGCACACCGAATACTTGTCATACCAGACATAGGAGGATCAGTGATTGGAACGTTCCAGTGTTCTATCCATTACCTATTTTCAGAACAAAGGACTGTGGGGGAGCTTTGTCTGCAGAGCCCCCCATCTGCCACAGATGAGAATAAGTCTACCAAGACATGATCTGCTTGGGGAGGAAAGGTAGCCAGTCTCTCAAAGGAGAAGGACCAAGAGCCTTTTCCTCAATGGCTTTTATTGGGTTTGTTTACACAGGAATTCAGGTAAAGCTCATTACTCATTGCCGAGAAGTAAGGATCAAATAACAAGAAACTCTGAGGGCCTATTTTGAGTCAGGGTCAAATAGCTAAAGAGCTGTAAAACACTTTAAGGAACAAACTTACTTCTTCCTTGGACCCTTATCATTTAATTGAGAGCATTCCAAACAAAGCAGGTTTCACAGGATTTTACATATTCTTTCTTAGGCCTGATCCCCTGGGGAACCTGCCCTTTCCAGTACAGGGCTGCACCACCCTGTCATTGTTTCAGGCTTAGGTGGAGCAAGGTAAGTAAGGCAGCCAAGAGATTAGGAGATTTTCTCACAGACAGTGAGGACTCAGGCTACCTCAAAGCCGAGGGGCGAGGGTCCATCAGCTGTAGCCCCCCAAAGTCCTTCCTTGGGGACCTCCCACGTGATTGTGCCTGTCCTAGGTCATTCCCCCGTTGGGGAATCTTACCCATCATTGGCTAACCAACCAAGCATTGGAGGCCAGGCTGGGTGAAGTAAAAGGGGCTGAAGCAGTGCTCTTGCCAGGGAGATAAGCTTTTGTCTCCTTGGTGGCTTATGGCCCAAGGTCATTCCCTCAGCCTTAGCCTTGAGGGGGGAGGGGGGTTGGGGGCGGTTACAGCTTCTGATACCAGGCAGGGAGGTTCCCAACAAAGGATGGTAATAGAAGGTACACAACAGAGTTCTTTCTACTCAACTTAAAATGTCAGATTATTTTTTTAACCCTCCTGATTAGAAACCCTTTGAAGGATAACTCCCTCCCACCAAAAAAAAAAAAGAAAAAGTTCCTTTCCAGCTCCATTTTATTGAGTTATTTTTAAGAAAATAAAAGAGAAAAACTGACTTAAGGACTTGCTCATAATAAGTCTATTTTGGCTGAAACCCAAACAGAAACTAGAAGTTTCACATTGGAAAATAGGATTTGACTGACTTCTTGCTTTACATAAGTCTTGACAATTGAAGAAAATCAGTGAGTTAGCATGGAGTGCCATGCAAAGAAGTATAGAAAAAACAAAGTATATACCAAGATTCAGATTCTCTGTGGTAAATGTCAGAAAGGTAAATTTGGACAGTGAATTAAATGATATACTAAATTTTTTGAATTGTCTTTTTTTCTGGCATGCAGTTTCTCAAGCAATTGTCTTTTTTTATAGCAAGGAACCAGTTTCATAACTTCTTTATTGTCATTTACTAGATTACCCCATATTGAACAGTTCAGGATCCATGGCTGGAACTGCATTCCTGAAGTTGATTATTAGTATTGCAGGGGCACTGTCTTTTTCTTTTTTTTTTTTCAGAGTGAATTACCCATTGCTGGCAACCCTTGGGGACAATTAGAATTTTGGCAGCTGGGAAAGCAAAATGACCAAAAGCACCTGTAACCAAAGTAGCTCTACCTAGTTATTATTAATCAGGCCAATACTAAGTGGGTGTAATTTCTTCTGTGACAAGAGATGGGAGAAACTAGAATTAAATTATTGATAGGCAACATTGCTTTAAAATGCCATTTTTGGGAGAAGACAAGCCTAGAAAGTAAATTAAAAATGTAAGAAATGATTGAAAGAAAATGCTACCTATAATTCTATGCAAGTCCCTTAAGCCAGTATCATTCAACATTTTTATTAAAAGCTTGGAGTAAAGATTTAGTACTAATCAAATTTATAAATCATCAGAGAATTAATTTTTTTTGAAAATTAATATTAAAATAAAATATGAGCCTGAGAAATTGGAAAATGGGTTTAAAACAATAAAGAATAGTTCATTCAAATAACAGAAAAATGTGAAGTGATTCTCATAGAAAACAGTAAGTACTGAGAAATACTAATGAGATCAGAACACCAAAGAGCATGAGAAAAAAATGGCAGGTGTCAATAATGTGTCACTAACACTAAAATTCTATAATTCATGTTATTCTTCATTAAATGTGTTATTTAACAATTGAATGAATTACATTTTAATGTTTTCACTAGTACCAACTGAAGTTCATTCTAGCAATATTATGTAATAAAAAAGACACAAATTATATCACTAAGACAAAAAGAATGAATAAAAGTTTAAGAAAGAAATCCCTTCACTGCAAAAGTTAAAACTGGGGGAGTAAAAAGGCAAAACAAAAATGATGGAACTCTTGTTTAATACATAAATGGAAAGCAGTACTAGGTGTAATGGTTGAGACTTTAGAGTCATAGACCTGAGCTTGAATCCTACTTCTTCCATTTTCTTCTGTTCCTTAAAAAAAAAAAAAAAAAAAAAAAAAAAAAAGCATGACTTAGGCACCTCACATTCTAAATTTCTACATCTGCACAATGCAGAAAAAAATGATACCTAGTACTGTAGGATTGCAGTAAAAATTAAGTGAGTAGTGATGCAATTTACATCACCTGCATTAAGGGAATTTAGTTACAATTATGATTTTCTAGAGGCCAAAGCTTGTAATACTAAAATAGGTCCCAACTATAGATTATTTTAAAACCAAGTCATCCTTTCCCAAAAACTAAGGGAATGGTCTAAATCATATTCCTCAAACCTGCAGACAGAACTTGTTTGTAGTATTTTATTCCATTTCACAAGTAGTGCCTTTTGTTCTTGGGCAAAACTACAGTTTGCTCTTAATCTTTTTATCTTTTGTGCCTTAAATTTAACTTCTAAGATTTCTACATTTAAGATGTCCTTTCCTACCTAAAACCTATATATCCTCACTTTTTTCTTATTCCACATACATATAATTTGCAGTCTACTGTTTTCTAGTTTCTTCACCAAAAGGCCCACATTTTATCACTTGTCCGACTGCTTTGATCAAATTTTGAATGTCCTAATTTGCATATAAAATGTGAGGCACTCTGAGAGATGTTGGTAGGACATTTGGGGAAAATGTAGACAAATAACCTGTAAAACTATAATTAAATGCACTATTTCATATATTTTAATATGCAGGGTCCAGCACACATAACACCTCTTTTTTATCACAAAATCTTTTATTACAAAATCATATGTAATTCTGTAACATAACAATATCACACTCAGCACATTATATGACATTTTAGGTAAAATGTTCAAATTGCTGTCCATCTCATGCTAGACATTCACATACCCTACCAACCATACTCAAGTAGGTGTTACTTAGGCCAGACCCTGGATATTTATCAAAAACAGGGTTTTGTGTAGCTTTAGGCAAATTTACTAAAGAAAGTTATGGTCTTTCAAATTCACTGGACATCTGTATGACCTACCCAGCAGTCTTTCATGAGTCCTGAATCCCACCACCAAAACATGGACTATTTGAAGTGTCACAGGAAAGAAGACCTGGCTCCATGTTGATAAAAATCAGTTAGTAATGTGAAGGCTTTTAAAAATATGTAAGAAAAAAATAATCTAGACTTCATCTGCTAATAAATGAAATTGATTCTTAAAATCTCATATTTTTACAAGCAATGTAAGAATTCAGGGCTGGGGACAGCAAACCTTGTGATATTAGACAAGGAAAACATTTTCAAAGATGTTATTTACTTAATTTTAGAGAGAGAAAGAGAGGGAAACCTGTGATAGGAACATCAACTGGTTGCCTCTTGCATGCCCACAACCGGAAACCTGACCTGCAACCCAGGCATGTGCTCTGAAAGGAAATCAAACCAGCGACCTTTCGGTTCCCAGGCTGGCACGCAGTCCACTTAGCCACACCAGCCAGGACCAAGTAAAGAAATGTTAAATGGGTATTAACTAGGGAGCTCAACAGAAATAAGTCCAAACCTAAACCTATTAAGTCCTACACCAAATTCTTGCTTTTCTCCCCAGACAAGACTTAGATTTACAGGAGACCTCTGCTCCCATTATTTTCTGTTCAAAGAAATCGCTAACCACAAAGCACCACCTTGCCCTTAAATATTCAGGATAACTCACCTTCACCCTTCTTCAATGACTCAGATAAGAGCTCTCTCCATCCTTCCCCAGGATTCCCATAGGACGACCTTATGTCTCCCTTGCCTACCTGCCTCTCTCCCACGACCCCTTTCTTTTGCTTTGAGGTGGTCCTCATTAACAAACTTCCTCCCTATTGCAATAGACTGACTAAAATCATCTCTTTAATTATGTGTTGTATTTTATCTTTCACACACCAAAACCTCTCCTAACTCTTAGCTCAGTTGATGTCAGTCCATCTGAATGGTGGCTCAGGCCAAAAGTCTAAGTGTGATCTTTGTCTTTTCTCTCCCTCTCAAGCATCTCCATTTGATCTATCAAAAAATCCTTTTGAGCCGTGGCTGGCATAGCTCAGTGGATTGAGCTCAGACTGTGAACCAAAGTGTTGCAGGTTCGATTCCCAGCCAGGGTACATGCCTGGGTTGCAGGCCATAACCCCCAGCAACCGCACACTGATGTTTCTCTCTATATATATCTCCCTCCCTTCCCTCTCTAAAAATAAAAATGAATAAAATCTTAAAAAAAAAAAAAGAAATCCTTTTGAGTCCTGGCTGATGTGGCTCGGTGGATTGAGTGCCAGCCTGTGAACCAAAGCATCACTGGTTCAATTCCCAGTCAGGGCACATACCTAGGTTGTGGGCCAGTACAGGCACGCAAGAGGCAACCACACATTAATGTTTCTCTCTCTTTCTCCTTCCCTTCCCTTCCATCTAAAAATAAAATAAATAAAACCTTTAAAAAATGTTGATTTAAATGTCAAAATATATCCAGAATCTAATCACTGCTACAATTTCTCTGCTACCATCATTGGTCTGAGCCACTGTCATCTCTTGCATAGATTATTAAAATAACCATCCTACTGTTTCTCAGCTTCCACTCTTGCCTGGCTGTGGTATACTCTCAACAAGCAACATGAAGGAACTCCTAAAATTCAGATTATGTCATTTCTCTGCTCAAAATTCTCTGCAGGTTCCCAAATTTAGTCAGACTCCTTACAATGGCCTCAAAGTTCTCTGTGATCTGGATCCCTATATCTCTAAAATCATACATATCCTACCACTCTCCCCTTGTCACTCTGTTCTGATAAAACTGGTCTCTTTTCTCTTTCTTGAATATGCCAGCCACAATCCCACATCAGAATCCCTGCACTGGCTCTGGTCTCAGCCTTGAACTCACCTCCTTTGGATAGCTACATAGGTCAACACCTCCAAGTGTTTGCTCAAATGTCATCTCAGTGAAGCCCACCTTTGCCACCCTTTTAAAAACTGTACATACAAATCAGCATTCCACGTCTCACTATTACACTCCACCTTTCCCAGAGCACTTTACTCCTTCTGTTGCACTCTGGAATGTCTTCATGTTTATTGTCTGTCTCTCCCTCTAGGAGGAAGGAAGATTTTTTATTTTATTCATTGATATATATATACATATATCTTAGTTCCTAACTCTTTTCCTTCCCATTAATATATCCTTAGTGCCTAGAAGAGTATTGGCACATAGTAGATAGTTCAATAAATATTTGCTGAAAGATTAATTGGCTAAATAGGTGTCTGACTGAATGAATGAATAAGTGGATATAATAATATTGGCTATCTGTTTAAAGTTATTATTTGTGCAGTAATGAAGCTATGCATGGATGATCTGTATTATTTTCCATTATGATTCTGTTGGACTTTTTCCACATCATTACTCCTAGTTCTCTTTCCTGGCTCTGAATGTGGCAGGAAACCACTAATATTACTATGTACCTGGTACCAGTGACACCATTAATGCATTACCATAGGCACACAGCCCTAAATAAGGAAATGGCACAATCTAAGTTGCGAAAGAGGCTAAAGTATCCTTAAGTATCCTTAAGATAATGCTGCTGTGAATTCATTAGAAACTTGGAGGCCTCCCATCGAAGGAGTATGTATCGAAACCTGCACTCCCACAATCAAACCACAGGAGAAGAGCAGCAGAATGTACTAAGTTGAGGAAATAAGAGACTCTTCAGCTCTCTGTACTATTGAGAAGAATGTCTTGACTAGACTAGAAGAGAACCACAGATTTAATTTAAAATTTCTAAAAACAATTCTTAAGTTTCTTCCCAACCAGCTCATTTTCAATTTCCTTATTAATTATCTAATTTTATTTATCAGTGGCTCAAAACCTTTATGATGAATCTCTGTCATTCTAACGCCAGAACTTCCTAATAAATAATACAGAGCAATGAAATCTAAGAAACAACTGGACTTGGGAATCAGAGAGACTCAGTTAAAATCCTGTATTATTTCTTATGTACCTTTAAGCAGGTTTTTAAATCTTTCAAGCTAAATTTCCTCCTCTATAATAAGATAACAATAATCTGTGCTTCAGAGAAAGTTGTGAGGGTGCAGTTAAATTACCCCTGTGAGCTAGACACCTGGTGTCAGACTTAATAATAAATAAATACTGCTTGTTTTCTTGCCTTCCTGAGGTTTGGGAACAACCAAAAAGTCTTCATTCAAATGCCAACTGGAAATTAAAGAACTCTGCCTTATAGATTGCTAAAAATGTTCCAGCAGATGCTTTCTGCCATAGCTTTGTCTATTCCTTGAACACTCAAGTGTTGTTCCCACTGTTAAAAAACAAACACAAACTGGCCAGACTTGAAAATTCCCTGAGCAGAAAAAAAAACAGTTTTGTCATACAAGCAAAGCTTAATTTTGCTTATTTTGCAAAACATGTGAGGCTAACCCAACCTGGGTCATTTCTTGCTTATGCTTCTGAAAATCATAAGTAGAAATTTACAATGTTCCCCAAAATTGACATAAGGTAACCACTAACACCAACTCTCTTTCATTTAAGAAAATTCTGCCCTGGCGGGTATGGTTCAGTGGACTGAGCACTGGCCTGCAATCCAAAAGTTTGCTGGTTCAATTCCCAGTCAGGGCATATGCCTGGATTGTGGGCCAGGTGACCAGTAGAGGACACACGAGAGGGGGCACATGTTGATGTTCCTCTCTTCTCTTTCTCCCTCCTTCCCCTCTCTTTAAAAATAAATTAAATCTTTTAAAGAAAAGAAAATTCTAATATTGTAACCAATCACTGAAGAATGAACAGTTGCTGCCCTTACATAAGCTGCTTTATGATAATATAAATATATATTATTTATATTATATTATATTTATGATATATTTATATTATATTTCTAATATAAATATACCATATATGGTATATGGTAATATACCTCTGAGCCTCATTTGTTCCATGTTTTTGTTTGTGTGTTCATGGTTTTCCAACTGTCTTTCTGGTGTGTGCACAATAAATTTTTACCAATTATTACTTCAGTGATTCATTGATTTTATTTTTTTCTAAATTGTTGACAATACCTTGAGACCTTGACCTCTGCCTGAAACCCCATATCACAGGCCTTACGTGATACCTCCGAAAGTCCTTCCAATTAATGGTTTTTCCTGATCTTCGTTACTCTCTACCATAGGTTCCTATTCCTTAAACTTTATAACATTACAGTTATTTTGTTTATTGACTTGATGACCTATTTATTCTCCTACCACCAGAATGTACATTCTTAAGAATCTTTGTCTGAGTTGTTTACAGCAGTATCCCCAGGACTTAGAAGATTGCCAGGCTCATTAGTGGGTGCTCAAAGTTTGCTTAATGGAAGAATTAAGGAGAGGATTTGCATTTGAGAATAGGTCAATAACAGATCCTTTCTGTAACAAGGAGCAAGTATCCTGGATGCTGATTGCTTGCCAAAGGGTCTGGGGGGCCATGTACCCTATCTCCCTGAGGGGACCCTCAGGGGACAGGAAAAGGAAACTTCATCTATTTCACATAGAGCCCTGCACCAGTCATGCATTCCTCGAATTCTTTGTTGATGGACAGTCCCAGCTGGGACAGCTGAAGAGCACATTAACAACTCAACAGCCAGAGCCTGACCTCTGAGAATCCTTTCCTATTCCTGTACTATATTACTCTTCTTTTGAAAAAGTCCCACTCTCAAAGTCAGCCAGATTTGTTTCAGTCAAATTTCTGATGAACATGCACTGTTTTCCTCTCTGGGTTCATTTTCAAGCTTGAATCTAACCTTGCTTCTGGCATGAACACTACCTGAGCTTCTTTATGTGACGTGGACAATTTGAAATCACAGATGATAGAACAAGAGAAGAGAAGAAAGAGGAGAATACTTATTATTTTTGTACTTGTGATTATTTTAACACTGATTTCTTTGGTCCCATTATTGTTTCAGTTCATTAAGATGAGTTAAAATATATCTCCTTGGAATTTTCTCTAATATTGGTAAGATATTGGGTTGGCCAAAATGTCCATTTAGTTTTTTTCTATAAAATAAAGGACACATTTTTCATTTTCACCAATAACTTTATTGATTTGGATAGTTTGAGTATGTTGGCTATCTCCTACATGGTATAATGTTGATTGTTCTCAGTGTCTCTATTTGATCACTATCAACCTCAGCTGGCCTACCCGACTATGCCACATCATCCAGCAATAAATCTCCAGCATCAAACTTCACAAATCGCTTCTGACACATTTCAATCAGTCAGAGCCCCTTCTCCATACACTGCACAAATCTTTTTTTTTTTACGTTTCAGTTGTGTTTTTACCTTTCTTGAAATAGTAAACCATAATATGCTGAAAATGTTGCATATTTTCTTCCATCATTAATAATAAGTGGGTATAAAAATTCAGCAATTTTGGTAAGTTTTTTTAATATATAATGATATAACAGCTGTCACAACACAATCTAACAAAATTGTTTTAAATGAAGTTAAAGACAACTAAGCGCTACTAGAGCCATCTTATGGAAAAAAAAAATGAACTTTTTGGCCAACCCAATATAGACATATACTATCTATATATTAGAATACATCTAGTTTTATTATTTAAAACTCTTAATCGGTAGTTTTGCTATTAGAATCTAGGGTATCCAATTTCTCAAACAAATTTCATGGAATGTTAAAGATTGTGGTGTATTCCATTCTGTCATGTTCTTGCCACTGTGCACACAAATGAGTGTGAGGACAGAGATTTTGTCTCCAAGCAAAACCCTAGATTACCATGGTAGATCTAAACTATTGCACATAAGAGTAACTTCACAGTTACTTACCTCCTTAAAAAGGTTCTTTTCCAGTTTCCTGAAGTTTACTTTTCATAGAGCAAATGTAATATAAAAGAGTGACTATTTTAGGATATATATTTTGCCTCTTAAAACTTATAAGATCTAAGCCCTGGCTGGCGTAGCTCAGTGGATTAAGCGTGGGCTGTGAACCAAAGTGTTGCAGGTTCAATTCCCAGCCAGGGTACATGCCTGGGTTGCAGGCCACAGCCCCCAGCAACCGCACATTGATGTTTCTCTCTCTCTCTCTCTCTTTCTCCCTCCCTTCCCTTTCTAAAAGTAATAAATAAATAAAATCTTTAAAAAGACAACTTATAAGATCTAGAAAAGATAGTGTGTGTGTTTGTACCTAAAATGACTGAAACTAAAATAATCAACAAATACAATAGTGAAAAGGGCCATCCCTGGGGTTTTGCATTCTGCTATTTTATGCTGTCCTGAATGGCTACAAGAACTTTCCTAATACCAAGAAAACAAAACAATTGCTTTCCCCTAGGTCCTTCAAGGAAATTATTATTTATTTTATTTTTTACCACATATTTTTATATTGACTTTATTTATTCAATATGCATTCATTTACCTGTTTTATTGTGTACATGTGTAGGAATACTTTAGGGTTGCACGAATTGCACGACATCCCTAGAAAATTAGGCTTTCATTGCTGATAGAATGCAATAGTTTTCATTTTCTAAACAAAGTGCTTTTTAAAAAATTTGTCCTTGTTGTTAGCTATGTGTCTAGAGGTATCATTTTCTAAATTTACAATTTATCAGATTTCTTTACCTTAATCATTATCTGAGCTGATGATTTAACTGCCTTACATCTTTGTACAGAAGAAAAGTAAGCAAAGCAAATTCTCACCTTTTTAAACATAGAAATAGGTTTAGATCCTTTATGTTTTTACTCAATTTAAATACTGATCCTATAAAACAAAAAAAAGGAAGTAGCATTTTCTCCTAGTATTATTTTATAAATGTTTTATTCCTTACCAATCTTATTATTAGTACTAGTAATACTTAAAATAGTGTAATTTGTTAGCAATAATAAGTATTCTCACATTATGAGTAAATAAAGGAATTATTAAATTAGGCATCATTGAAACTAGAGAAGAATTTCAACAGAACATATAAGAAAATCAAAATAAGTAATACTAGAAAACAGATCCATATGCTGCTTGAAATTGAATTGACTCCCCCAATCTACAAAAGGAGAAACTTAGAACCATCAAACATAAGCAAACTATGACCTTGACAACTGAAGAGGTGGATGTACACATTAGCTGAACATTTTAGAAGCTGAAGTTCTATCACCTTCCTGTGGAAATTCAGAAGATGGTATAAATACACATTGGCTCATCAGAAGGTTTCTTTGTAGTCAACAGAGAAATGCTAAGTCAATGTTACAGAAAAAGTGATTTCTTGTTCCTTTTCTATTCCCATTTTTTTGGTTTATTTTGGTTGGTATGGGGAAAAAAGAAAGATTAAAATGAGATAAAAGAAAAGAGTTGTGAAGCATTGAGCAATATAAAGAATCCTGTGAAGAAAAATATAAACCATGTTTTCTTTTACAGTTGGAACATCGAAATCTCAATTAGAAATATAAACGTTTTTAGCATTGTTGGGGGTGGGGAAGGAGTGCAGATTAATACAAATAAAAACAACAGAATTAGACAAGCTCAAAATATTTTTCTACCACTATTTTTTGAAGAAAGTTTTCTTTCCCAAAGAAAGTGTTACTTCAGAATTCTCCTTAATGGACAAAATGTTAAAGTGTGAATTGCTGTGAAAGCTAAGCATTTCTGACATTCTTTCGTTGAAACTGAAGAAGCAAGACATTTGTAGTTTAAAAATTTATATTTCACTATGAAATATCAGTCTTTTTATCTTGGTTTCAGAAAACATTCCACAAAAAACAGAAAGGTTGTCCAGAGTGATAACTAAGGCTCAAATTTCCAAAGCAAGCGGTGAATAAAAAATCCTGGAAAGTATCCTAATGCTAAGGAAAAATTAAATGTATTGATCTGACGATTTCATTTACATGATGATTGGCAAGTTATAAGCCAAGTTCCACAGCCCTATTTTTATGGGAAGTGCTAGGGAGAAAGGATGTTCTGGGAGCCTGCGCCTGCTATTGATGTGCTGTCCAAAGCCAGCTTAGCAGGGGAGTGGGGAAGGACTGGGGCTGCCTCAGAAAGCATCCTCTGTGCTGGCACTCTAGGCTTGCTTTGAACTCCTGTTCATCATTATTTTATGTGGCAGCTTGTCTTTGTGTTGGTGGAAGGGAAAAGAAAAGCAAGAGAATGCCTTTAGGTTCTAAATCAAAGAGCTGCTCTGCAGATTGTTGGAGTGGCTTTCCAAAGGAAAAGCAAGTGGGAACATTACAATTCCCTTGTTCTGTGGACCAGGACCTGAGGGTTTTTTGGTTTGGTTTTGTTTTGTTTTTTAATTCTCAGTAGCAAAAACAGAACATTTTAAACGTGTGTTACAGTCATCCTAAAACATCTCCACTATATTTTTTTTTTCAGTTTGATTGGCACTTGAAGAAGATAAAGCAAGTGGGGAGACATTTTAAAAGGGAATCTACAAAGGGTGCAAGGAGGCGTCCCTTGTCATAGAATTTCAGAACCGGAAGGAACCCGGCCACTGCCCGTAGCACACTCTTTCTTGACTGTGACCTCAAGGTCCAAAGACATTAAATCCGTTGCCTCAGACCCCTACTCAGAAAGTCAGTAGGAGACTTTCTTCGCTGGATTCCCACTGCGCCGTCTTCACACTGCCCTCTGCTGCCTCTAGCGTTAGGCCAAGAAACTATAAGGAACAGTGGGAGAGCATCAGAGATACTCTCTTAAGCGGGCAAAAAGTGAAAAACCTGAGTCAGGGTGCTTGAACAGTTGCCCGAATAAAGAGAAACAGCCTGCTCGTCCCAGGCAATGCGCTCACAGAGCAATAGCTACCGCTAAAAACCCATGATGCTTATTGTCAACTTTGGAAGATAAGCCTAGGGAAGAAAGCTAAACGCTTTCCTCTTGCCCCCCACGCCTACTTTTATCCAAGTGACTGTCGTTCCTCGGACATTTCGTGGGCTTGTTCTTTATTAACACACTTCCTCACCTGTGTTTTAGGTGTCTTTCAATCTTCTCTCCCTCATAATTCTTAAATTGTTATCCTGGACTTTCTTAACCTGTAAACTCAAGCCACATTGGTAACTTAGGTAGACAGAAAAGATCACTGGATTCCTTATTTCGGCGAAAGTCCAGAGGATCATTCCTGCCACCCACCCAGCCCCCATTTAGACACACTGGGAAGACCCTCAAAGATCCTTTATGGAGAGGAAGGGGTGCATGTTGTGGCCGCCGCTGGACAGCTAAAGAAAGGGTGGAAAGGGGGAGGGGGGCTTGCATCTGTGCCTGTATGGAGGCGCGAAGTGGAAAGAGCCCTTCTCCGTCTGCTACCTTCCTGCCCTGGCGACGGCGGGCATGATCACCAATCGGGAATCCGTGGAGTCACGGGTGGGCAAAGGCAACAGGCTGGCCTGGAGCGCGGCTCGGAGGGTGGCGCTGGCAGGGTGAAAAGAGTCTTTGTGCGGGACTTGGTGGGGTAAAGGGGTGGTGAGAAAGACCGGAGCCGGGACTTGGAAACTGGGGCTCCTGAACGCGGTTACTCGCCAATCCTCATCCGCGCTGGAAAAATCCGGGTAGCGGGTAGCGCCGGCAGGGGGCGGTGTGGTGCTGGAGGGGTGGAGTGGAGGCCTCTGGGTTTGGTCTTCTTTGACATTGGAAGGGAAAGTAGGATGGAATTGTAAGATTTGCCTCCCCGACCCCTCCCCTAGGTGGCAGAGAGTTCGCGCTGGCTGGAAGGGTGCAGCCCCTCGCCCAGTGCTCACTTGGTGTTGGGAGAGGGGAGAACGGCTCCCAAGGCGGACCCTCCCTCCTGCCCCAGCGTACCGCTGCCCCCACCTGGAGCGGAGAGGCGGGCGCCGCGCAGCCTTCCCTGTGCGCCCGAGCCGCGTGGCTTGCGGCTTATTTTCCCAGCTGGCAAGCGTCGCGCTGCAGACAAGGGAATGCCTGTGGTGAGTTGTTTATTTTGTTGAAGTTTGCGGTGGGCCAGGGGGACGTGGGGGGCGAGCGGCAGGCAGAGGCCGGGACTGTTTTGTTTAGGTCTCCGTCCACCTGTGTGGTATAAATCAGCCAGCCTCAGGACGGCAGGGGGCCAAGGTGAGAAAACCCCAGGTGCTCCAAAAGGCCCCCTTTTGCCACTTGCAGATTTAGAACCACATTTGATTCTCCACTCCTGGAATCAGCTAGATCCTAGTTTAAACTACCCCATGTGCCAGGTCAGAGCTTCCCTCACCCGCTGTGGACAGGGGTGTCTGTCACTCCTAAGAGCAATCAGCCGTCAAGAATCAGGGACAGCTGGCCAAGGAAGTTCCTCCCCTTGAGGGCAGGGGAGCTGAGATTTTAATATGAGGAGAGCTAGTGGAATTAGCGGAAACTTGTTTTGGCTGCTTCGGGCATGAAGTGGGTTCAGAGTCTGCCCAGTACTGCAAACAGGGATCCCGGTTGGCCAGAGTGTCCCACACTTGAAGCTTTTGGGAGGTCGGCAATTGGCTCCTGGAAGAACCCAGAGGAACCCAGGAGCTGATGGCAGTCACGGTCGTGGCTGCGTTTGCCTGGAAGAAAAGCCTAAATACATTAGCGAGCTGGTAAAGCTTTTAAGGCCTTTTCGGGAGTGAGTGGCTGGCTAATGAGAGGTTAATTTTGTTTCGAAGGGAAGGCTGCGCTGGTTTCCTGAGATAAATGGACAGGAAGCGCATTACCTCCGCGCGCTGGCAAGCGGCTCCCAAATGCTTTTTGCACCTGCCGCTTTGAGCTGTGCGAGCCTCGGCGGAGCCCGCTGGGATCGCCGGGGCCCGTGGTGTACGCTCGGGTGATGAGCCTCAGGCACGCCCCGGACCCTCTCTTACCGGGGGCGCTGCGCTCACGCCGAGCCCTGGGGCTCTTCTCTCACACACAGGTCCTGCGAGTTCCGGAGCTCGGCGGCCCCCTGATCCCGCCAAGCCCCATCCAGGAGAGGAAGGGTTAAGAATGATGTAAGTACAATCTGTGAGCAGCTTTCCTCTGGGCTATCCGACTCCCAGGCTATTTCAGCCCCTGCTTTTAGTGCACTGTGGACTGGGGAGCGGCAGGGAATACTCTTCAATGGGTTGCACAAATCGCAACCCCGGGTCTGATTCCTGGTTCCTCTGCCCGGTTGATCTGTTAAGCGGAGACCTTCGTGTTAGAATTCTGGAAATGGAGATATATTAACGAGAGGACAGGAAAAGAAAACGCATCTTGTTTAGAATCCATTAATGTTGTTGGCATGTGTTTGAATTCTGTCCACTTGCACATTCATAGCGTTGCTTTGCCGAATCCCTTAATTGTACTGTTTTGGCCTCATCTTTCTTTCTCGAAAACAAAGACAGGGAGAAAGAGTACAAGTGGCAAGAAAGTGTGTAAATTTGAGTTGTACAAGCTGTCACTTCACGATATTTTTTCTTATTAAAATGTAAAACTTTTCTAAGTCATCAATTTTGTGTTCGTGTCCCAGCTCCCTCTCCAGATTTTTCTTTGTGGAGTCTTAAAATCCTGCTTAACTTGCAGCATAGGAGCTAGAGAGAGGACTGGATGCTCTGTAAGCCACCATTTACCATGCTCTTGCTTTCCAAGCGGATTCGGGACCTGCTTAGCAGGCCAAATTTACCTAGCGCGTGTGTCAACTGACCTAAAATCTTGAAAGTAGGAACCAACTTGCGGTTTAATTGTGAAAATTAACATTTTCCTCTAGACGGCTGAACACTTATGCAGCAATAAAAAGTGAATTGTTAGGCTTATAAATCTTGAGCTTGTCAAATTTTACAACAGAGGAGCAATAAAGCACCTTAGAAGAAACGAAGTTTTTCCTCAAGCAGTTCCCTTTCACACCAGGATTTGCAGCGACTGGAGGGCGCCCTCTATTGATTAGAAAGTCAAGAGCACGGGTGTTCTCAGGAACAGGATAGGGGTGAGGTGGAAGGGGGAAGTAGAGGACGGGAAAATCGTAGAAAGTCACGGGCGAAAAGGCAAAAACTAAACGGACTGTGATCCTTACCAACTGGCGGTGTGTTCTGAAGTGTGCTCCATTAAGTAGGATGCCTCTTTCAGAGCGGTTAAATTAAATCTTGGGTTAAAGAGAAGGAAAGTGTAGTCTTTGTTAGCAAAATACTGTACTTTGACAGTGTTCAATTTAATTAAAAGATGTTTAAAAGACGTTTTAAAAGACGTTTACCAATATATCATTATTTCACTGTTAGTATGTGGTAATTGCAAGCGAGTAAATTTTTGGCCTCATAGTATTTACTCCATAGTATTATCTAAAATTTATATCAGGTAACTGCCTGCAAAAAGTCACTTCTCCAGGCAACACTGAAGATATCATTATGCATATTATGTCCAAGGCTTGAATTATATCATGGGCAGTGAAAGGTGTGTTTACCACTTGTGTCATCACAGCATGTGGTAAGTAATGAAAAGTTACAGTAAAAAGATAGGCATCCTTCATTAGGGATCTAGGGTTTGTGCAATTCATAATGAATCTAATAAGTAAGCTAGAGTGATAGGTTTGCCTTCAGTTCTCCTGGTCCACTGATTAGCACATTGTAACTTGTGGGATACTTACATGTCCACGGCTGATACAAAATTCCTAATTAGAGAATCTGAAGAATGCATCGGGTAGAACTGCCTACTGTGATTTCGGTATGCTGTAAGGGAACGGAAAATGGCCACCTTGAGCCATTTGGGTAACGGCCCAGGTGAGGGCAGTAGGAAATGGCTCCCAGCCTTTGGCGCCATTCTAGACGTCAGATACTACTTCACACTTAACTGATAACAAATTGGAACATATTATTACCCTACTTTCTGACTATTTTTCTCCATTTTTGGACCCATCCAATCCCAAAAGTAGAAACTGATCTTTCATTGAATTAATGTGCTATTAGACTATGAAAATTTGTGGAAAAGCCACTGAGCAATAACAAATCATGGCTTAATTACACTGCATTAAAAGGCGACTATCCTCGCTAATCTAATTACACTGTAGCCGAACACGTTGAAGTTCTCCCACTTTCAGCCCCCTCCCAGCTGCTTTCAGGAAGGCAAATGTCAAAGAAACAAGAACACCAGAGCCTCGCACAGCGGCCTGCGAATTCCGCAGAAAGCTGGCGGGTACCTTCCCAGCCCAAGTGATCTGTTCCGGACCAAAGGTCACATTCGATTTCTTAGGCGGCTGGATGCTAGCTTTAGCGAACGTCCGCAATAAGCCCTAGGCTCGAAATGCGGTTCTGCGGATGTGATTGGCTGCGAAGGGAGTTGGCTCTTCCTCCAAAGAGCCAGAGCCAAAGCTGGAGGTGGGGGGACATAGATTGGAATGATCGTTTAAAAAAAAAACAAAAAAACGCCTTTGAGGGAAGTTGATTCCAATAACATTAATTTAATTCAAGGAGAGGTCAAAGACCAATTCCTTTGTAACGGTGGCCGGAAGGAGTGGCCATCGCCTGTTTCAGTTTGGTTAAAAGAAACAGTAAATCCCGGAATGGGTGGACGGGAGAGGAGAGAGCGAGAGAGTCTGGGCCCGGGCTCCTGGGACAGAACCCAAAGTAAGAGTACCAGGAACTCGAATTACACCGAAAACGCAGAAGGCTATAGAAGACGCGGTGATCAGGCACTTTGGGCCCTGCTAGTGGCCGGCAGGGCCCAGCGGACTAACTCAAGCAGCCAATGGAGCGGGAGGGCGGGGCAAGGTGGGGGTGTGGACAACGCGGATTGGTGAGTGAAGGGCGGGCGTGGCAGCAGTGTGGGGCTGAGATTGATTGACCTGGGGCCCGCTTCGCAGAGATCTCCGAGGCGCTGACCAGGGCTGAGTGCGCCTCCTGTTGGTCCACGCCCGCGCTCCACGGCCGTAGAGCCCACGCTGGCCGGGGCAGGGGCACCCACCCTGGGGGCCGGACTCGGCAGTCGCTCACAGCCTTTGTGTCTTCTCTCTCGGCCCCTTCCCCCCTCTCGCCACCTCCGGCTGCTGCAATGCTGCTGCACCCCGTTGCGGTCGCCTCCACCGACTCGCTCCGCCCGCGGCGTGCTGCTGGATGCGGCGGTGGCTGCGGCCCGTCTACAACGTGGGCCTGAAGGAGGAAGAAGAGGAAGCGAGGTGCGTCCCCCGGCCCATGCAGCAGCCACGGCTCCGGACCCGCCACGGCGCCCGCGCCTCAGCCCTCGCTGGAGCCCACGCGACCTGCATGGACGGGCATGGGCTTGAGAGTAGCACCTTCCTGCGCCGCCACCGCCTCCGCCGCCGTCTCCGGGGCTGAGCAGCGCCGCCGCCCCAGGCTCTGCCCGCCTCCCCTGGCACTGCTCTTGCTGCTGCTGCTCAGCCTTGGGCTTCTCCACGCAGGTACGAGGCGCGTGCGCGAGGGAGCCAGCCCCAGGGCCCTGTGCTTTGTTCCCAAACACCCCGGGTTTTGAAGGCGCTGGCCAGGGTGGAAGGGCAGCGTGGTGAGACTGGAAAGGCCTCTTGAGCCCATGACGTGCACCTTAGTCGGGCTTATGGGGCACCAGTAAGAACACACCCGCCGACCTTGCGGCGTGCCCAGAACACAGGGCTCAGGCCTCTTCCCGTCCCTCCCTTTGGCCTTCTTCCGTCTTCGGTTGGGAACGTTGATAAATTTACTCCCAACAGCCGCTTATCAAAGATTTAGCTGCGGGGTGGGGTGGAGGGGGGGGGGTGGCGGGAGCTGCGCGCCTGAGACAAATGTTCCGGATGCTTTATTGCTCTCTGCATTGGTGTTTACTGCAAGTCAGGCCGGGATCAGGTTTCCTCTGCCGCCGCCGCCTACTAGGAGAGGAGACAAGGAGCCTTGTGCTGCTACTCTGGAGTTGGGGGTGGTGGTGAGGTGAAGAAATCGCACCAGATGGAAAGACTTTCACCAGAGTTTGTAAACTGGGAGGTTAATTTTGAAGTAACTAAATTTCTTTAAATCGGGATTTCTTTCGTATTTGCGAAAGCTGCTTTTAATTCAGCTTTCAACTTTGGAAAAACTCATGCTTTGTGGCTAGCCGCGTGTTCCAGGACGGATTGACAGATATGCTGCTCTCTGGATGTCGGCGCTTCCTCTATGGAAGCAGCAGTGAGGAATTTGTTCTTAGAGAAATAAGCCTGAAAATGAGCCATCCAGACTGTAATACTATGTTTTTGTGTTTTAAATTCTTTCATTAATACAATGTTAAATGTCAGCTATGCAATCGCTGTTAAGATGGGAGGATAATATTGGATGCTCTTTACAAACAAGACCACTTCTAAGGAGTTTGTCTAGACAAAGAATTTTTTAAATGCCAAATGAAAGTTAAATTATTTTTTTTTAGTTTGAGAACAACTAGAGTGTTAGATAAATTGTTCTCCCGATCTTTTTGTCCCTTATTAATATGACAGAAGTCACCATGCTCTGATCTGGAGAATCCTGGACTTTAATGCCATCCAAATGTGAGGAGTAATTTTTATTCATTGAGTCATACCAGCCCCTGCTCAAAATTTGAGGCTCTTTTTAAGTAGGGGGGGAAATGTAGTATTTGAAAAAAGGGCTTCATTTACCTTGTGTAACTTTGTGTTGTGATGTAACAGCTGCATTTTAACACTGTCACTTGGGAAAACATAAACTGAAGTCTTAATAAGGAATGTAATGGCAAGTTTTAGAATGATTAAGGTTTTCAGTTAGTGACTTTAGAACCTTAGAAAGTAATTTCAGTCTGCTTACAATTACATGGAAAATTGTTTGTGACATATCAAAAGATATACTCAGATGATATGTGTGAAAAATGTGTCCATAATGTCCAAGTATGGGTTTCTTGGAATGGAAATCGAAGGGCTAGGTGGGACTGTGTCCTTGACTGCTTAGATATTGTTTCCCTTAGTTGCTATAGTTTCCTCTGACAGGATTGGAATGTAGCCCATGAAGATTTCTTTGCTGGCCCATGAAAGACCTAAGAAGCTGGTTTAAATGTTTAGAAAATCAAGGTGCCATACTTAGTTCAAAACTTGGAATGTGAAGCTCCTCTCAGTATGTTAATATGCCCTCACTAAAGTCACCATCAGATTCTACCTAGAGTGGCTGTGGTGTTTTCTCTGGACAATTCATTGAAGTGGAACAATTAATCTCATTACAGAAAAGAGAGCTCCTTTTGAGAGATTTCTTTGAAGAGCAGTGCTATTGAAATTCAGGGCTTGTTACTCAGAGCAGGGAGCCTAGCAAAGTGCTCTTTGCAGATGGGCTACCATATGTTTTATGCCTGGATCCATATAATTTCCCTCAGCAACCATATGGCTTCACATTTCATTTAATTCAGCTCCAGCTTATCTTGTTTCTTTTATTATAAACTGGTGATCATGCTGCAAATTCACACATTGCAGTCTAGGCATTGAGGAAACTGTCTTAAATGGTGAGATCTTTACGTCTCAATCATTAAGGAAAGTTCTAGACCCAAAAATCCTTTAGCACTTTCATTAACTGGAATGAAAATACTGTCACACCAATCACAGATAATCTAACTTAAAAAAATAGAGATCTGTAACTGCAGATTTTTAATTCTGCTCTCAAGAAATGAAAAGAGTACTTGTACTTGATTTTTTTTTTTTCTGTTAAGCAAACCTCTGCAGTTCCTGGCTGGAGATGCAATATGGGGGTTACTTGCTTATTCGTATACTTCATAGCCTACTTGGCTACATCCTTGAAATTGTTTCCGCTCCTCATTGCCTTGGCATTTTGATAGGAGGCTTACTTTACCGCCTGTAACAGGCAAAGTGTGTGCTGTCAATTATAAATTCATGAAGGCTGGATATTTCTGGGTATATGCTACAAATTAGTCATTCTACAGGAGCCTGCAAAGGGGCTGAAACTGCTGACCCAAATGCACTTTCTCTCTAATTAGCCTTCTTCCCTCCCATTATCTCTACTCCAAAAGGCTGCTAGAAACCTCTTCCAAAGCAGAACAACCCAAGAAGTTCTGTTTTCTCAAAGGAATCAGCACTTACTTACTATGAATAAAGGAAGGGTGAGCGGAGAATGAGGAAAGAACAGAAAGGGAGCTGGCATCTAAATTCTGCTTCTCTTCCCTTCTGAACAATTGCATCTGTATTTCCATACTGTTCTTACTTTTGATATTTTATGACTATTTGAAATAATTATAAGAAAATGTGTGCTCAGATAGATTTTATAGACCATAAAAAGAACAAATAGACGCTACAAGTTTAGCAGAACGTTCTTATGCTGTCATTTATATGTAGTCTGAGGGCTTTTCATTACTGAGTGATTTTGGCCCAGTTTTTATTTCCTTGCTTTCGGCTTGCTGTGAATCTGACTTAAAAGGGGAAAATTGATACATTAGTTACTTAAATCTTTTTGTTGAGATATCAAGTACCATTTGAGAGTCAGGAATTTAGGGGATGTGATGTGTGGAGGAAGGAAAATGGGATTGGAGGAAAGGCACCACTTCCTGGGCTTCATACTAGCTGTGTGTGATCAGCCAGGACAAGGCCTGAAAGATCCCTTTGCCTTGATTTTTTTCCATCTGTTAAATGGCTTGAATGGCTTTTGAGGTGTTTTTTGTTTTTGTTTGTTTGTTTTTGTTTTTTGCTTGGTTGGTTGGATTTTATGTATATATTGTTTAGCTTTTTTGAGTAAAAATAGTTGAAAATGACTTGATCTACTTTGGAAAGAGGAATTCTGTAAATATCAGAGCTGCTTTTAACTTTGCAATGATAAAACATAAAAGAGGTCAAACACATGAAGATGGTTTTGTGATTAATATTTAATCTTTTCTTTTACTCAAGTTAAAGTGAATATCCAATCAAGACTACAGCATTTTTTCCCTTTTTGGCCTTTGAAATATAAAAGTGGTTGAGGTGGTATCCTGAGAAGTGGTCATCTCCTACGCTTTTCTGCCCAACTGAAGCCAAAGACAGAGATTACAGACTACTTAATTTAGATTTAAAAGCAGTTTACTACTGAAAAGATTAAAATATTTTTTTAAATTATTTTTATTTAAATACCATTTTAATAAGTCTTTATCAGATGAAGTCCTAAATCTTATTATCCTGAAGTTTATGTCCACATCTTTAAATAATTACATATTTAATAGTACTTTATTGCCTGTTTTCCTCCCACCTAGAATAAGATATTTTATGCATGAAAAATGTCAGAAAGTTTATTTTAGGAAAACTTCCTCATTTCTCAGATGAAGAACCTTAGACTTGAAGAGATTGAGACCCTCCTTCATAGTTTAGAGACCTATAAGAATGTGTAACTCAAATACGTGCTACAGGGTTTTGGTTTTAGTAATTCTAGTGTTCCCACTTTATGGAACAGAAACAAAAAAACTGGTACAGGTGACTGACCTAGTATTGGCAATTCTTATGATTTTTGTGCTTTGAGAGGTTTTAGTAAATTTTTATGTGAGAAGCTAGTGGCAAAACATCATTTGAAAATTGAGTTTTTAAATAGTGGGGCACTGGTTTTTCATTACTTCATTTCAATCATTACTTCATTGCTTCAGTCATTAAGTTCATATGCATTGTTGATTTAAGGAAAAATAATTTATGTACATTCTAAGAATTCTGTTCTGTTTCTGAAAAACATAGTTGCAATCATCTGTTTCTGCAGCATAATTTCAATGTCCTCTTGCTTTAGTGCACTTTCACTGGTGAACTGTTTGGGAGCTGGAATCCTAGGGTGATGGATGTTACAGGAGAAGTGAATACATAGCTTGGTCAAATGAATCACTTTATTTTTTTAAGAGAACATTTATACTTCGCAAAATCCAGGAGATTAAATGTCAGTTTGTATAGTTTGTTGATAAACATCTATCACGAATGCAGAATAAGGTAGATACCTAGATTTTTTTCTTGTTATTCTTCCTCTGTTAGCTGTGCTAGAATCAGGTAAAGGTGTTTTAACCAATCATGCTATAATTAGGGGCTTTCCCCTACCTGATTTGTGGATGCTTTAATTGTGGTTTTGTGCATAGAGAGTGCTTTCCAAAGCAAATTACTTATGCAGTTTTCAAAATCAAAACTACATTCACATCTTTTGCTTGGCTTTAGAGCAAAGGAATCTTTCTCAAAATCCACAAGCAATAGCAAAGTTGATAAAATATGTCATTTACCATTCCCTGTAGTATTAACTTAAGAACACTGCACTAGATTCATACTTACTTACAATGGCCCATGCTTTAAAGTTTTAAGCTAAGTGCATGCAACTTTTTCTCCCAATGGCTTAATCTGTAGAGACACAGAAGCACAATGCAGCCCTATTTCTGAAGGCCTTCCTAAAATAGGAGTATATGAAATAGAACAAACAGTCCCCAGAGGAGAATGTCATTTTCTCATGTAGCTCAGGAAGTTATGAAGCATCTAAGAAATGTGTGGTCTTATCTTCTTTCCCGTAGGTGACTGCCAACAACCAGCCCAGTGTCGAATCCAGAAATGTACCACAGACTTTGTGTCCCTGACTTCACACCTGAACTCTGCCATTGACGGCTTTGACTCTGAGTTTTGCAAGGCCCTGCGTGCCTATGCTGGCTGCACCCAGCGAACGTCAAAAGCCTGCCGTGGCAACCTGGTATACCATTCTGCTGTATTGGGTATCAGCGACCTCATGAGCCAGAGGAACTGTTCCAAGGATGGACCCACATCCTCTACCAACCCTGAAGTGACCCATGACCCTTGTAACTATCACAGCCATGCAGGAGCCAGAGAACACAGGGGAGGGGACCAGAACCCTCCTAATTACCTTTTTTGTGGCTTGTTCGGAGATCCTCACCTTAGAACTTTCAAGGATCACTTCCAGACGTGCAAAGTGGAAGGGGCCTGGCCACTCATAGATAATAATTATCTTTCAGTTCAAGTGACGAATGTGCCTGTGGTCCCTGGATCCAGTGCTACTGCTACAAATAAGGTAAGAATACTTTCTTTGTTCTTCTACCTTTCAGGTGTCTGACTCTTCAGAAAACTTTGGAAGTGTGATACAAAAAACCTAGTTTAAACGGAACTTTGCTTGGTTGTTTTAGTAAGCAGTGTTAACAGGGTAGATGAAGGATTAAATGAGAATTAGTAAGGAATTTTATGCTGGAATTCTAGGGCCTATGAAAAATGTGCATCTAAATTTAAATAGGAAATGATATGAAAAATAAAAAGTAAACAGTAAAGTTGACTTCTCTAGGGAAAAGGCAGCCCTATCTAATGAAAAACTATACTTTTTTTAGTGGGGTTTTTTTTTTGGAGTGCATATATGTGTGTGACTCTTGAGGAAATTCATGCTTCAATTTATTAGATTTGACTGATATCTAATAAGTAGGTGTCAGTGTTCTGAGTAAAGAAAGTTGTGAACCTGAGGGCAGTGACCCATCTGGAAAAATTTCATTGGAAATTTCAAATCTGTAGTAAGAGATAATGGCTATAAGCCAGCTTCCCAGTGGCAAAAAGTCTTTTAGTTACTATCTTTGTGGTAACCAAGGAAGTTAGAATTGAATATTGCAGAGCAGTGATGTATAACCCCAAGTAATCTCAGGATAACAATTTGAATGAGAAGCTGAGGGGAAAACTGACAAAATTAGGTTTACCCTGCCTAGCTTCCAGTGTCTGTGGTTCTTGGTTGGCTGGTTGGTTGGTTGGTTAGTTGGTTGGTTGGTTTTAAAGAAGCTAATACTGAATCCTTTCAGTCAATTTTAAGATGCAAATGTCTTAGTGCAATGATTTTCAACCTTTTTCATCTCATGGCATACATAAACTAATTACTAAAATTCTTCGCCACATCAAAAAATAATAGTAGTATTTTTTTGCCAGTTTGACAAAAACAATAGTTACAATTTTGATTCATTCATACCAGATGTCGCTTGTGTTGGCTGTTGTCATTTTTTTAGTTTGACAATCAAAGGGAAAAGAGATCAGTGCCCTTGACTAAATAGCCAGGTATTGCATGTTTTAAAAATCCTTGTGGCACACCGGTTGAAAATGACTGTCTTGTGCAAGTGGGTGGACAGGACAGGAGCGATGAACTGGGTTTTCAGTTGCCAGTCAGCACTAATTCTTTCATTAGTGAGTGAAGAGATCAAAAGGGTTTTCCACAGTAAGTGTTCCAAGCAACTGCTCCTTCCCTGTCTCCCCCAGCCACAAACTCACATATTATAGACCACCTCACCTTGCTTAAATTTCTTTCTTTATTTTATCTATTCATTAGTTGGTTTAGACTATAATTAACAAAGATCAAACTTTTGTAATACTTAACGACTGATCTTTCGATTCCAGGACACCCTCCCTTGCCTCTGAACACGTGTGGCATATTTCTAAAGGGAATTTAAATTATTTCACTTGGTATTTTGTGGAGGGAGTCTTAGAGCACCTCCAGAGATACCTGGAGACACCCAGCAGTGTCACAGATCTGAGATTAGATATCATGGCTCTGAACAAGGAAGGTGAGAGTGGTGCAGCCGTCTTAGGGCGACTCAGGCATGTTTGCACTCAGTTCCAGCACAGACCCAAGCTGGCCTTTCCAGATCCTGTATCTCACGTAAACTTTTCTTCCTCTGGCTTTTATAAGTATGCCAACAGTTTTTCTAGCTGAATATTAAAATACATATTTGCTATATTATGATCTTAAGTTGTGTAATTATGAAGTTTTAAGACAAACCATGGCCAAAAATCCATCATCGCAGCAGTCAGGTCACAGAACCCCAGAATAGTCTTTGGGAAAACATGACAGTGGAAATTCAAGAAGGCAGTTCCATTGGGAATGGAGAAAATCATCATCAATTGTGCAAATAACTGGAGGGCTTAGAGGGGTTGCCTTCCCACCATACTGTCAAGATTAATAAGTGCTGCGTGCGTGGGAAAATAATGGTTCGGTGGAACAGTTGACAGACACTGAAGTACTTTATTTACATCATTCCATTTCAATTGTGGTTGAAACTATCATAGTTTTTAGCAAATTAGTAAATAAAGGTGCAACTTTGTTTTCTTTCTCAGTTTGTTAAGTAAGGATCAAAGGTTTTACCTATTCCAAAAAGGGAGGTAGAGGTCTTGTCTTCTGACATAAATTGTAGCCGACCATGAGAATGCTTGGTCTTTAATTGCACTGTTGGAAAGTATTTCTCCACATCTGGTGACCATGCTGTTCATCAACAAAGTACTCTATGGCTTCACAACCTCAAATAGTTTTTTTCCTTTTTTTTTTTTGTAACTCTCTCCAAAGTCCCCAGAAGCATCTGGAAGGTTACAGTTGAAGGTCTGTCTCAGTGATGGTGTTTGACCTATGCTAATGAAACCAAAAAAAGGCCTAAAGTTTTGCAGTACAATTTCCTTATTTGTACCTACCCAGGGCCAAAATAAAACCTTTAAAAAATTCTAAGCAATAAAAAAATGATGCTAATGAAAATAAAAACAGTATCAAGCAAAAAGTACCAAAAAAGATCTGATTTTTCTCTCCTTGATGTCTACGCAACACTTTTTAAAAAGTTTTCTCAGCAGATGTTTTTTTGTGTGTGCATCCCAGCTCTCCTGAAACCTTAGAGCATGCGTGGACCAGCTGTTGGGTAGGTAACCCAGCACTGCACATTGCAGACACTGTCATCCTCGTGATCCAGCACCTTTAATGACCTGTGCTCAGTGCCCTAGCTTTAAAGACTGCCCAATGGTGTTGACAGGCTGGCCCACTGTAATGCTAAAACTGTAGTTAAGCATCTATTTATTTACATGTCTTCAGCACTGAACTAACCATTAGACCTGGGCTTTTGGTTCATGAGGTCCCTAAAACAACCCCTCATCCTGGGAAGCTGGCTTCTTGAGCAAGCCACTTCCAAGCTGACTTTTGTGAGCTCTGCCTGGCCTTAAGTACCTACCTTTCCCTCCTCAGAAGAATACAAAACTGAGGCTGGGGGGTGGGGTGGGTCTAAACAACAAGGAAAGGAAAGTTGTTTGCACTCAAGGGGCCACTTACTAGCTAAGCCTGTTCCATTTTCCACTCACAGGCAGTGAGTTCAGGGCCACTGGGCCTGCAGTGCTGGACAGCATGGCCCCATCTCCTCTTTGCTACCTCCTGTCCCCTGTCCCTGGGAACTATGGGGTGGTGTTCCACTTGTCATGCTGAGTGCACGCATGCTTTCTTGGGGCTTCTGGGTTTTTGTCATGCCCTCTGCCAGCCTGTTAGGCTCCCTGTCTTAGGAGTAGGCTGTGTGGTTGGCCACCTTGCCAGGTAGGTGTGTTCTGAGGCCAGGGCTGGTTTTTCATCTCTCCCCCCGGGGGCTGCAGGGGTGTCTGGCACACCTACACACCTGGGCTGAGATCCACATCAGCTCTGGGCCATCTTCCCCACCTTTGGTTGTGAGAGGCACTTCAGACCTGAAGGCACTGGGGTGAGGGTGGGGGGAGGTGAGAGGACAGGCTTAGAACTGGCAGGGTTGGCTACATGGGAAAGAACAGCAGTTTTTGTTTGGGGAGAGAAGGTAGCTCTCACCAGGCCAGAGAGGACACAAGTCAGTAGCTCTCCCAGGCCTCACAAATAAATAAACCAGATCATCCGTGGTAATGTGTGACTTCTGTACCTTTCTTCCACGTTTCCTTAGCCAGCCCCACATTCTCAACTCTTACGGACCTATTTCTGTGTATCTGTGGATCTCTGTTTAAGTGGATTCAGTAAAGATTTGTGTATGCCGTTACTATAGAAAGTGATTTTGGTAATAAATTATTTTATGAAAGGATTCTGAACTTTGCAGATATGCTATATTTCTAATAGCATATATTAAAATCACCAGTTTCTGAGGTGCACTTAAATTATTCCTTTTTCCAAAAAATCTCAGGAATGCATTTATTACACACCTAAGTAATGGTAATATTTTAAAAATTATTTATACAGGTAATTGGCACTTTATTTTTGCTTTTATTTTAATGTAATAGGGTCCTTTCCCATCATTGTAGCTTTCTTATCCTTCAGTCTGTGAGACAGAATTACAAGTGGGAGGGTAACATGGAGTGGCTGAGTCCTTCTACAGATATTCTGCTACAGATTTTTATGTGCTTCATCCTTCAGTGAGAGAGCATGGTTTATTTCGGGGTAGTTTACATTTGGAAAAGGGGTGTGTTCTTTGTGCTTGACCAAGCCAGATGACTGTGCAGGTGAGTGGACACTCTGAGGTACCTCTTAAGTTCTTGCTGCCACCACAGGCCACCAGCTCCGGGTTATTCCAGGGCAGTGGCACTCAGCTATGCAAGCATGGGAAGAGGCCCTACCCATCAGGTATCTATGTATACTTAACAGTTTATAATTATCCCTGATTCTTAAACTCCAGCTACTATCTGGAAAGTCCTGAAAACTTCCACTAGATGATGATACCAGAGTTATAGGAAGACATAGTTCATTTGGTTGATCGTTGCTCACTGTCTTCCTCAAACTGTAAACCTAGGGTGTTGCCTTATTTGCTTGTAGGGTTCTAGAGCATGCTCCATGCCTTCTCTTTCTCTCTGATACCTCCTAGCACGTAGCCATTACTCCATAATGGTAAACTGAAGTTGTGGATCATTCTGTTGGTTACAAAATCAGAGACAGACATGCCTGCATTGTGAAGGCTTAAACTGCCGTTTTAAGCATCTCTTTGGATCAGGGTTTGGAAATCTGTGTTCTCTCTTGACCCCAGGCCTAGGACACTTTTTTTGTTACCATTGTTGCCAAGTTTTTGTAACCCATTATGCTTTTAGTGTCTTTATGGAGACAGGGTGAGCTACACTGTGGGGTAAGGAAGATGCCGCACCCTCCCATTAGCAGGATTGTGCCTTGAGTATGCAGACGCTGTTCTTGCGTGCAGCGTTTTTAGAGGAGGCATGGCATTTTTTCTGAGGGTGTAAGGCCCTTTCCTCCCAGAGAGCACAACTGCTTTGCAGATACATTGTAACCAGTCTTTAAAATCTGAGATTGCTCTTTATTTTGTTATGACTTAACTCTTATGCAGGTAATTCTTGCCATCTTGAAAAGATTTGCTCCTTGTCTTGGTCCTCCATGTTTTGCAGAAATTACCCCCCAAAAGTTACAAGGCTAGTTATGGTACATTAGGGAACACATGGGACAGAAGTTTGCAGTTGTAGTTCCCTGCTCAGTGTAATCATTTCTCTGATAAAATGTATGGCTGATTTAGTGCTGCATTTCAACCAGCAAGCATTAAAGGACCTACTGTGTGGGGGAGATGCAGAGAGGAATGCATTCTCTGCCTCAGGCTAGGCACATAACTAAAATCTGCAGGAGTCAGTGGAGAATTGTAGGGTTTGTATGTAAAACCGGCCATTTTCAGGGTTCTGTTTTTGAACATTGGTGACCCGCATTTGTAAACTGGCTCCAAGTGTTGCTAAGACTGAGTAAGTTGTTGCTGGTGGCAAGAGGAGCCAGAGAGAGGGGTTTCTGTACACAGGGCACATTCCTCCGTCCTGGTCACTTGTCACAGGTCCCCTTTTTGACTCCTGGAATTTGAGTTTCCCTTTCCAACCAGCTACGGTCAGAGGAGCCCTCATTCACACCCACATTTCCTCACACCACAACAAGCTAGAGTCCTGGCTGCCACTTCTGAAAGGTTGTTGGTCTTTGACTTAATCTAAAAAGCTTTCTAGAATTTGACTATCAGAATCATCAGTTTTTTAATTCAATTTTTAGGATCCCATCTCATCTTTAAAATTCATGAAAGTGTGTCTTAGATATCCTTATCCTCCTTGAATTTTTATTTATTATAGAAACTATTGAAACATGACAGAATCCTTCTTGGAAGAGCAGAAGTCAGCTATAATTCCAGGTGGTGGGGTTGGTATTAGGCCGTTTTTGTTTCCTGTGGACGCCTTGTGTGTGCTGGATTGTAAGGTCTCAGGCCCAGGAGCTACTCAGCGTTGCTATACACAGTTGTAGCACATTGCTGGAGGTAAAGGGATTTCCAAGTATATCTAGGGGAAGAAGGAGAAAGGAGCAGGAATGATTAGCTCCATGATGTACATGTAAGTATAAAAGATCACTTTGTAACATGAATTTGTGCTGCATTTTCCAAACAAGGTTCACCTTTACATTGTCCATATGCATTAAAATATTCTGGGGAATGAGCCTTTCACCATCTTCTCTTTGGAATGAAGAGACAGAGCAGGATATTAGTAGAAACTGTCTAAAATCATATAAAGTTTGTATCTGCGTATCTTTTTTCATTGTATTTTTCCATTATCATTTATCACCCTTATACCTTCTCCCGCCCCCATACACCCCCCACCCACAGTCATACTTGTTGAGTTCTTTCTTTTTTTTCTTTTTTGCTGGATTCCCCCACCTCCTCCCCTGCAGAGCTGTATCTGTGTATCTTTTAAGACCTCTATGTTGAATCTCCTAGACTATGACACTGTGTCCCAGATATGATTTGGAAGGAGGAGGAGACCTTCAAAATTCCCCATTTGTAAGTGAAATTAACCCCATGCCTGCCTCACCCTAGCCAGGCAGGGTTCCATATGGGGCTGCCAGCCTCTGCTGCTTTGAAACAAATCCACACGCCTCCCTAGTTTAAATGCAGAGGCACAAGGCCAAGTCTGATACACAGCTGAGAGTTAGAACTTGTTTTTCTGTCACATTTCCAAATGTCTCTCTCTGCCCTGTGAAATTTTCTTTGAGTCAACATTTTGAGAGGAAGGGGCGAGAAGGAAACATTGGATAGTTGGTCCTTTTTTTGTTGGCTTCAGTTAATGCTAACCAAACAGTTCTGCCTGTGCGGAATGTGGCGAGTAAAAAGGCTTACCTACAGTGTCGAACAATGAAAAATGCTGCCTTACCCACTTTGTCTTTATTTGTTTTGACTGCAGTAGAACTTGCTCTTCCACTGTTTTGAATTTTTTGTTCTTGTGGGTGGGGTAACTCAAAGGACTTTTTAAACTGCTCCACTTGTCAGTGGGTGATAACCAGCAGGAATAGCCACACGCATCTGAGACACAGAATTTCGCAGGGCAGCCTTGCCGTGAAACATGGTCCGTTGGGTCCAGAAAGAACTTAAGGTGAAACTGGTTCTGTGAAGATGGGAGTTTGTTTGTTTTTTTAATGTCCCAGTTAGCTGGTTACTTTAAAGAGTTAGAGCCAAAAAGCATGTTTGGCTAATTCTATGGGGGTTCTTTCAGTGTCAGAACATACACTGTGGATAGAATTGATATGACAGCATTTAAACACTTTCACAAACCCTGAAGTGGGGGGGTCGGATTTGAATCTTTCCATTTTAGGATGTGTGTGTACGCACATGTGTGCACACACAGGTACGTGGTGTTGTGTCTTCCCCTCTCCCTGCCTCAGGAAAATGAAAACGGAAGGATGTTGTTTTTTGTAGCATTCCAGTGAAGTGGCTTCTTGAACTATATGGTCGTGGCCTCTCACCACCTTGCTCCTGAGTAGGCTTTTTTTTTTTTTTTTTAATTTAAGCCTCCAGAACTTGAACCTAGAAGTGACAGAGTGTGGGTGCATTGTGAAGACCTTCCAGCATTTTTACTTTTTTAAATCACCTCCCAAAACTGAAAAAATGATGAAAGAGGCTGTGATTTCCTAATCCCCATTGGTTTGGGAAAGAGCTGTGCCGAACCTAGGCCCAGAGCATTTGTCCGGGCGACAACAGGGACCTAGGATCTGTGACCCTTCCCCCACACCACTTGAGGAGAGCAATGAGGACAAAGGCCAGATCTGCTAAGGCAGATTCCTGCCCCTAGAGCTACGCCTTTGGCTGTAACAGGGCATCTTGCAAAATACTTTTAGCCTCTAGTCTTGAAGCATAGGGGCAGCCTAGGCCTGTAATTCGAAATCCCCACACCCGTACCTTCACATCTAGGGCACAGCAAGTTCTTGCACTTGCTGGGTTCCCATGTAATGCAAAGTCTGACATTCCCTGTGTGTTCTCTGAGTGGCTGGGACTCAAAGGACCAGAGGCCTTTCCAGCACAGCCTTGCTCTGGTCTGTACAAGGAAGCTAGCCAATTTCCCTGTCTCTGACTGAGCCTATTTATACTTCCAGCCTTCCTTGTTTTAAGTGCACAGAAATTACTCTTTGGACGGCGACTTTTGTGTGCCTGTCCCTTTTATAAGTCATCCCTGGGCCTGCTTCCCTTTCACTCTGGCAAGCTCTTTTCCAGCCTCTGAGCCTCCTGCTTCTCCCCTGGACCACCCTAGCAGCCTCAGCTGTGGGTGTCCTTCCCTCTGATTTGGTTTCTTCTTTCTCCTGCTGCTGCCAAGACCCCCTCCAGCAGCCAAGGCAGCCCTTGTTCCTGCATGTATTACCTGGGGCAACACTGAAGAATAAATAAGGCTGATCCAGTCCATTTCTCTGGATTCCTTTAAGTGTTCCTAGAACAGAGCTCTGTGAAAAGAAACTGAGGACAGAGAAACCTATTTTGATATTTCTTTTGAAGGTAGCAGATTCTTAGTCTCATTCAAGCCCTAAAATGAGTCTAGGGGTAAGCTCTTCTTAAACACATTATGTCGTCTTCTCTTAGTATCTTGTTCTATCCAATAAAAGTATTTAACAAAATATATTTTTGTAGGTCTTACATTCAGTCTTCCTACAGGTAGATATTTGATAAATAGGCTGAGTTAGTGATTGTAAAAAGTACATTTCGGTGCATTGAGTTCACAGCTTCCTAGAAAATTCTTTTTCTTTACTTTTAAGCAAAATTGTCAGTGACATCAGTTATTAACCAACCCAACATTTAATTAAATTTGGTACATATAAATACTCTCCCGGGTTTTGTTTGAAACAGTTCAAGCGGAAAGTTATTCTAAATGAATATGCTCTTCCACCCCACCGCACCTCACTTCTAAAAATAGAGGAGACAGAGTTCTCTCATTTTTTTGTAACCAAAGGCGAGGCACCTGCCTCACAGCATAGATGGGTGGCTCAGCTCCAGCCAGGATCCACACTACTGGGTTTCCCTGTCAGGTGGTGGGGCGGGAAGGGGCCTTCAAAATCGTCTACTTCCTTTGGTGCCTGCAAGTTTCTTAGGCTTTGACCTCTGAAGTAAAGATTAGGTGTTTAAGAGCTGGAGATAGAGCCTGTGTATTTCTTGGGAGCATGTGCTCTTATTGGAATGGTTTCTTTTTTGTTCACTGCACAGGACAAAATATAGAGGCTACATACCACTGACCTGTCAGAGTAAAAGGGACTGTGAGCACAGAGATCTCTTAATCCTCCTTGAGTCCCCTACTTTTTCACCTTGTTAATGCATCCAACAGATCTGACAAAGGGGATGTATTAGCTAATTATATAAAAGAAAATTCATTTAGGTCCCTTTAACACGAGCAGAATTGTAACCAGGTACATACCAAAACTGTTTCCCCATGTTCCAAGTTAATTTCTGGTACGATTTCATTTTAGTTTGCTGGCTAATCTTAATCCTAGAGGTGTGGGTCCCTTGATCTAAAAGTCCAGGTCTGGTATTCCAGGATTCCGGTAAGGTCCTGCACTTGTGGTGCCAAACGGCCTGATTAAACACTGATAAATGTTTCTTCCAAAATGCAATAAGCACAAATAGTTAAGTGCGCAGCCTTTGGGGAAATCTGCTATTTGAAAACCTGTGCACAGCACTTTAGAAGGCTATCGAGCTCCAGGGAGATAATGTCTGTACCTTGGCAAGACAGTGCCTGGGTTTTCCTTTTTGTTGGCTACCTCATTTTCTTCTCATGTATTTTCTTTTTTCCTGGTGGAAAGAGGAAGCAGATGCCTCTAAATTTTGATATTTCACAGCAAACCTTAAATCCTATTGTCTTTCATGTGTGGAAAGGTTGATTTGTAGCTGCTATCTTTCTCCTCCTAATAGACCTTGTGGGTGGTAAAGATCTCAGGGAGTGAAACATTAAAAATGAATGAGGAGAACTGGAGCAGTTTGTCTGAGGTGGGGTTTGAGAGGGCCTGGGTGGGGGAGGGTTAACAAAAGGCATTGATGTTTTAAATGCACAGAAATGCCATCCATCAATAATAAATGGTGTGGCATAGAGCAGATGTGCCAAATTGAGTTATTACAGCATATGGATCTGTTCATAGAGGGAGAAAAGAAAGCAGCATAGCTGGTGTTTTTGAATTGTCTGAGAGCTTTAGAATACAATTTCGAATATCCTCTTTTTTACAAAGCTCTAATAGCTGCTAGTTGGAAATACAAAAATGTTTGGAATTTCCAAAAATTCTGATTAATTTTTGAATGTTCTAAAAGTAAGAATTAGTAAGAATAAGAATGGGTAAATTTTGTTTTTCTGAAGGGGGATCTGAAAATAAATTTCTGGCCCTTTATGGTTGAGTGTTTGCTGTTTAAGAGTATGTGTTGTAATTATATGAGGAATGAAGTTACATTACAAAACTTCAGTCATGTGACACTGTTACCTAGCGCTTTCTGCATTTACATCGATGGTATCTCTAGATACATACTGAGACTACAGAGGACCACTCAGGAAACCCCTCTCATGCTTTGAGATCAATTCATCACCTTCAGCATTTTGATTCCTAAGGCTAATTTTATACATCAGCTCTGGGAGGATTATTTCACCCAAAAGAGGAACAACAAGAGAAATACCAGCTTCTTTGTCTTGTAGAGAAAATCACTCCCAGGAAATTGGACAGACATAAAAATCTGTTGGATAAGCTGGACTGCTTTGTAAGTGTAGATGCCAGTGCAGAGGTCAGGCTTTGAGTTGCACTTATCTTGTAAAGGTGTGTCACCAGCATGGAAGAGGAGGGCCATGTGTGAGGGTTTGAAATGCATCCAGGGTTGGAATTGGCGTGCGCAGTGAAAACAGCAGGGACTTGGTGAGGCATGTGCAACGACTCCACGCACCTGAATATTGACCCTTGCTTGCCTTTTTGGAAACCTGTGTGAAATTGGATCTCTCTTCTTTGTTGTCCCAACAAAACTAATTCCTCCTTGTTTTTCCTAAGGTGAACAAAAAAGTTCTTAATTCTTATAAATAATGCCAACTGGGCTTAAATTTGAGGTTTGTTAGACTAGAAAAACTCATTACTTAGCTGTTATAGAAGAGTTTGTGGAATCTTTGGGAATGTTCTAGTTGAAAAGGAGGATAGTGATTATATGAAAATTCTGTTAGTAACTCTTATTTTAGCCATTTGTACTAACTTTCAACTCTTTCAGGTACAGAATTTATTTGAATTAATCTCTTCACCTCCAAGGAATCCTAGCTCTCTTTAAAAATAAACAAATACACAAACTTGTCAAGCTGTCTTTAGAGCCACTGAATAAATCTATTTTATAGTCCCATTAGACAATCTAGCTCAAAATCCCATTCACTCAGGAAAGTCCTATGGTTCGATGCACAACAAATTTCCTGAAATCATCTCTGGTGCGCCTCCTCTGGGTTGTTAAGAAGGTGTTGAAATGTGAGAAGGCTGGTAGTGAAATTAAATTGTGGCTCAGGGTAATTAGGAAAGGAGAAATCCTAGCATTTTCATAGTACATTGTCTGGCCTTCGGTTGCAGCTGCAAACAACGGATATGAATTTAACCAGTTGCCACAGTGCAGCTGGTTCAGATCTGGCTTTAAAACGGGCTGAAGTAAAATGAAATGGCTGGAAAATTCCAGTCAAGTAACACCAGTGGGAACATGTGGAATTAAATAGTGTGAGCAAATACTAGCCGAGTTGAGGAAAAAAACTTCAGACATAAACTTCAGGGTGGTGGTGAGGACTTGTAGAGAGAGGGGCGGGGAGAGGGGCCACGGCATTTTCTGGCCTTTCTTAACAAGGGTCTATTGTTTTGATTAGCTCCCTTGCAGGAGGTGGTTTCCTCCATCCAGAGTAATTTGTAGAGTGTTTGGCCTGTCTACCTCCTCCTTGACTGAAGTCACCTGATACTTTTTTTTTTCCTCCAAGAAGAAAGAAAAATAAGCTGTTACCTCAGTTACTGACAATAACACAAATCTCAAAATGTAGTCTTTTTTTTTTTTCCTTCGGGACAGTTTTCCCACCTTGTGTACCCAGGAGGCCCTGGCTCTTCACAGTCCTTCCTCCCACCACCTGCACCAGAGATGTTGAATGTGTTGGAGGCCAGGGTGCTCAAAGGTTCAGGGTTTGTTTTTTTTAATAATTGTCCTAATTATTAAAAAAAAAGAAAGTGGGTTCACTAAAAGCAAGCTTTTGTATTGTCAGTAGTTTGTTTCTCCATGAATTATCTGCTTAATTTAGAGAGTGGAGAGTTGAGGGTTGTCTGAGGAAAAGAAATTCTGAGAAGCTGAAGGGCCATGTGCTGTTTGGAGAAAACATTTGCTGTAACCAGGTTTAGGGTATTTATTCTTTGCCAGTGTTTGGGAGCTATATTTGCCAAGTGATTTCCCTGTCACAGGGATTAGCCAGTCATGTGAAACATTTGATTAAGAGACTTAGAGAACTCTTTCCCGAGGCACATGACTAGGAGCTGCCCCAGGAAGGCCCCCTTCTCAATTCGGCTGCGTCCCCGCCTCGGTGTTCACAGGTGTGCCGTGACCAGTCGTGGGGTATTTTTTTTACAGTCCAATGAAGGAACTTTTTAGGAATCAGCATTCTTGTAGGTATGTTGTTAATTAAGCCCCTTAAAATTTCTGCATAACTTAGAAAGAAATCTTTTTTTCTCAGAGCTACACCACTTGTTCATCTGTTTTTGGAATGAGACAAGATATAAATGATCAATAAAAATTGCCTATATCTCAATAGTAATAATGTCCGATCTTAGCAAAATAAAGACCGTTTTCTTTATCTGATGAACATTCCCTGGACTTGTGTTGAATTTTCATTCTAATTACATAGGACTTTTTTTTTATTAAGATTTTATGTATTTATTTTTAGAGATGGGGGGAAGGGAAGGAGAAAAAGAGGGAAATATAGATCAGTTGCCTCTGGTACATGCCCCAACTGGGGAACCGAACCCACAACCCAGACGTGTGCCCTGACTGGGAATCGAACTTGCAACCTTTGGCGTTGTGAAATGATATCCAACCAACTGAGCCATGCTTATCAGGGCAATACGTAGGACTTTTTTATTTTCCCTCACAGCAGCACCATTCATTCCTGAAGCAGGAGCAAAGGGGCTGAATTTGGAGATTCTTTTTCTAGCCATTCAGCTCTCGGGGGAGGCACTGCCCTGTTTCCCTCCCACAGTGTTAAACTTCATGCACGTTCCTTCCCACAGATCACGATCATCTTCAAAGCCCACCGTGAGTGTACAGATCAGAAAGTGTACCAAGCTGTGACAGATGACCTGCCTGCTGCCTTTGTGGATGGCAGTACCAGTGGCGGGGACAGTGATGCCAAGAGCCTGCGTATCGTGGAAAGGGAGAGTGGCCGCTACGTGGAGATGCACGCCCGCTACATAGGGACCACAGTGTTTGTGCGGCAGCTGGGTCGCTACCTGACCCTCGCCATCCGCATGCCCGAGGACCTGGCCATGTCCTACGAGGAGAGCCAGGACCTGCAGCTATGTGTGAATGGCTGCCCCCTGAGCGAGCGCATCGATGATGGGCAGGGCCAGGTGTCTGCCATCCTGGGGCATACCCTGCCTCACACCCCCCTGGCACAGGCCTGGCCTGGTTACACACTGGAGACTGCCAACGCTCAGTGCCACGAGAAGATGCCAGTGAAGGACATCTATTTCCAGTCCTGTGTCTTCGACCTGCTCACCACAGGTGATGCCAACTTCACCGCAGCAGCCCACAGTGCCTTGGCGGACGTGGAGGCGCTGCACCCGAGGAAGGAGCGCTGGCACATTTTCCCAAGCAGCGGTCAGGAGACTCCCCACGGAGGCAGCCACCTGTCTCTCAGCCTGGGGCTCACATGCTTGATCTGTATTGTGTTTTTGTAGGGGTTGTCTTTTATTTTTTGTCTATAACAAAATTTTAAAATATATATTGTCATAATATATTGAGTAAAAGAGTATATATGTATATACCATGTATATGACAGGATGTTTGTTCTGGGACACCCACCAGATTGTACATATTGTGTTTGATTGTTTTCACATATGTTGGATGTAGTGTTCTTTGATTGTATGGATTTTATTTTGCAGTTTTGTGAAAAGTTTTATAATGTCCGTGCCAGGGGACCTGTTAGAAAGCACTTTATTTTTTATATATTAAATATTTATGTGTGTACCTGTTCAGTATGTATAGTACATATACACAGACACCACACGCAGCGTCCCCTTTGGACGTGAACAGTGGTGATGTCTGTAGCTGTTCCTGGCTGTTCCCTTCCACCCTTTCATTGCTACTGATTCCCACGGTGTGCAGCTTACACTCTCCTCCTGGTGGAGCCTCCCCAGTGCTTCTGTCCTCACTGTCCTCACTTGATTCGGAAGGATAGCTCACTCCACCTTACAGGTGCTTTTGGCTGTTAAAAACTGATGTCTAGGAAGCCTTTACCCTCTTCAACAGCTGTCACTTTTCCCAAGGTTGGAGAGAAGACTACCACAATCCTTATTAAACTAAGATTGTTGTATCTGAGCACTTCTGGTGCATTAAGTTGAACCATAGGAAACTGCTGTTTATATAGGTCAGAAGGGGCTAGTGATGGCAATTTCACAGGTAAATACCAGGTATTTTGCTAGACTCCGCCAGCTCTCAGTCTTTTTCTCACCCCATGTCCCTGTTTAAACTGTAGTTTTTTCCCTCTTTTAACTGTCTTGCATTGAACAAACAAAACACAAAAACGTAACTTTAGTGATCATGCTTGCTGTTGTCTCTAATTTGTGCGAGCCCACGGTCTTAGCCTTCCCTCCTTGACTCTTCAGGCTCAGAAACACTGACCCTGTCTCCCCCCGCAGTGCACCCGCCTCCACCTCGGGCACCGGGGGTTGTAGATTCTGTACTGAGACCCAGATCCCATCACAAAGTTTTCCACTCCACAGCATTGGCAGTCTTGGACATGTCTATCTGCGTGATGGAGCAGATGGAGTGGGGTGTCAATGACAAACACTGCCTCAGCCTGGCTAAACTCTGGGTGCTAGTTAATCTAGACATTTTCCTTAAGTAGTGTTGCTCCCCAGGTGGTCTCTCTTTAATCAGCAACTATTATCCCTCTCAATGTCTGTAGGTGAATATTATTTAGCTACTTAGGTAACTTCATCAAGTCCCTATAAAGTAAAAAAAATCTTACTTCCCTAATTCCCTTAGCGCCCCAGCAATAGGAAAACACTGCCAATGACATGAAGCACGGTAACTGAGAAAGTCAACTCCATGATAGCTAGGTTTGTATTGTTATATCTAAAATGTGTTTGATTCCAAAAAAAGTGGTAGAATTTGTTACTTGCCTTAAGTTTACATTAATGTAAACAAGAGTGAATAAGCTTTAAATACTATAGTAATTTGGGTGAAGATTGTGCTAAGTTTTAGTTAGCCAGGTAGCTCTTCCCCGTCCTATGTGCCATGGGTTAGTAGCACTACCACAGGCCCAGGCTGGCAGGACAAAGGGACATCATTTGGAGAAGTTCTTTCTCTTAGTGAACTGATCTATCATCCAGTCATAGGATGCAACTGCAATTCATCCAGAGGTGGCAAACCTTTCCACCTTCTGCTATATAAGAGAATATTCTGCCCAGTCTAAAAAAATAATAAAGATTGTGCAAATAGTATAGAAGTGAAAACAAGGGTAGAAATTTCTATAGTATCTGGGTTTAGAGTGTATGGTTTTACCTCTGGCCTTTGTAGGGAAAGGAGAACATCCACCTCTACTAATAGTTGGGAAAAGAAAATTAGGTCATTTTGTCATATTATTTAGCTAGAAAGGATGCTTAAAACCATCCTCCATCACTGGATTGGTACTAGTGTGTTTAGCTGTTCTCCCTTAACTAGTGTCTCTGTACATACTTAGAGTTCTCACACGTAACTGTTTCAGCAATGCAGGTATTTCTCTGGAGAGGGGCCAGCTTTATTATCTCCTGTTTCTTTTCTAGGATTTCTAGAGAAAATGCTACTTGCACATGTTGATTCTTGAAAATTTCCTTAACTAGAAGAGTTTTGGGTCACAGCAACACATGGGTAGGCTGTAGCTGTTCAAAGGTCTCCTGGGGAGCTTAAAACTTGGAGGAAAACACTGGTTTTCACAGATGCTCCACATGGCTGTCTAAAAGACTTAAAAAACATTTTTTGCCCCCTTTTTATGCTTGGAAATCCCACAGTGTGTTGAGTCTTTAGATGTGGTTCATAGGTATATGAATAAGTATCTGTGTAAAACTGTGAGTGTGCAGTGTGTAAATACTTTAAATTATTATGCTAGAAAAATAAAGTTACATACCATGCTGTGGAATGTTTGTTCTGTGATTATAGTGACACCTGCTGGAAGAGCTGAGAAACAGGAGCAGAAGGATGGAAGTGAGAGTGTTTGTGCAATATCCTGTGGTTACTGACAATGAGTTGTACCAGCTGCCCACAAACTCACTTATTTTCTCAACTATATCACTACTGTAGGGTTTTGTTTTCCTTTTGTTAATGTTAAGCAACTGCAAATAAGTATCTGTGAGCCTGGCCCACTGGTGTTATCCCGAAGGTCTGTCTTCGGACTCACAGACATGGGACCTGCTCTTTGGTTCTTTTAAGGCAGCAAGAAGGCAACAACATACTCTTGGCGGGGAAGAGCTTGGGGGCAGGATTTCCTAGCTTTGGAACTTGAAATCCCTGCTTCTTGGGTGTTCTAAAAAGAGACACCACAAGATTACAAATTTAAGAAACATGCCAAAGGGTAGAAAAGCTTGAAAAAGGAACCCAAACTGAAGACACAGGAAAGCCCTGTTACTGCTACTAGGTAGAGCAAATTTTGATTAGAGGAAACATAAATGTAATCATGTCTTAAATGAAAAGCTATGCAGACCAGAAGAAATGAAACAGGGAAATTACGCCAGCTGAACCACACAAAGATGACGGTGCCATAGCCACTAAGAACCTCATGTGTATGTCTGCGCTGAGCGAACACTAAGGAATAACATAACATGATGAAGCCTACGCTTAATGGCAAATATTCTTTAACATATTCTATGTCCAGAATTCCAGCTTTTCAAAGATTGAAACTTGAGCAACTGTCCAAAATCCTAAAAGGGAGGCCTCTAGCAGCATTCTGTTGCCTGCAATCAGATGTAATAAGTCTTGAGTTGCTTCAGTCCTGAGCAAAGAGAGCTTGAACAGTCCCCCCCTTCCCAACCTCATTCCGTTAAATTCATTTGTGAACCAAAGAACATCCCTCTTCCCACAGAAAATGTAATCAAGACATTGAAGAAAGAGGAGCCAGCTCACTGGTATTTCCTGCCTTGCCCACCATACTGCTTCTGCTTCCATGCATTTTCTGCGTGTCTTCCAGGTGGGCGAGTCATACTCATACTATTCCTGTTTAGATGGTATTTTCCTTTGAATTGACTGATCTTCTTCCCGTAAGTACCTCCAATAAGCAAGATGTGTGACACTATCAACTAAGTAGAATAGCCTTCTACCCAGCACATGATGTCTGTTGGAGCGGGAATGTCTGTGTCTCCTCCCCCTTGTGCAGACTTACAGGGAGATTGGGACACCCAGTGCCCAGGGGCATATACTCACATCCTGCAGAGATGCAGTATATACTCGGCCTCATCAGAATGGTGTTCAAACCAATTGAACAAACCAGTCCTGTCCCCTAGAATATATTAAAGTCAGTCCATCAAACTCCAGCAAGAAGAAAGCAACAGGGACTTATTTTCTAATTTGGCATTTTTCATGGGTGATAGTTCTAGGACCCACTTTTTATTTTAACTTCAGAGGAAGGAAAAAATGTAAGCATTTTGCTACCAGATTGAATATACAAGACTGACCATGTGCAAATTAACCAAGCAGAAACTGCATTTTCCATAAATGACACTTTAAAAAACCAGCATTATCTCCATGCTGTTACTGGACAGCGCTAAGGGCTTCCAGAGCCTTTTATGGGAAACAGTAAAGTAGGAGTCACTGAGGGGGAGGGGAAAGGGGTAATAAATTTATTTCCTAGCAAGACTGTCTTTTGACCTGCCAAAGAGCAATGCCATTAACGAATTCATCATAGGCAATCAGTACAGCGAGGGCTGTGGGGAGAGCTATTGATTGGCTCGCTCTAAGTACAAGGGAAGGATTCTGGGCCACAGTCACCATAAGAGTTCATCGTCCTCCTTGAGAAGGAGAAGGAAAAAGAAAGAGTTGTGACATAACTTGGGATGGCACAAAGTATAAGATGCTCAGCGTCCCGTCAAATTGGAAACTGGAGTGACATTTAGTGGTTGGGAAAGAAGTGAAAGTCCATCTGGGGTGCTGGGAAGAAAGGTGGCACAGGAAAGGGGGCGCTCACAAATCAGAATGACATACAGAATGCAGACTGATTAAATTTGGGGCCATAAAGCCAGTATTAAGTGTTCATTTGTGCGTGAATATTTATATTACATTTTCTATATACTTTAGAAGAGGTAACATAGCATAGTGGTAAAGATTACTGACTGGGAAATTGCATAGCTCTGAGTTTAAGTCCAGCCACTTTCCTAGCTGTGCAGCCTTTGACATGCCAAGACACATCCTCATCTTTAAAACAGGAATACTAATAAAGCCTCACACCTCAAACATTCCTTGTGAGAGTTAAATGTGTTACTATATCTACAGTTCTTAGCACAGTAGCTAGTACAGACCTAGTGCTCAGCACACGCTCCTCAACCATGTACCTGAGATGGAGGGCTCCATGCTCACTTGGGGGAACTAGCAAGCCCATAAGCACTTCCGAGAACTACATTTGCATTTATGCCCCTGTGTACATTCTCGAATTTAGGGCTGGGTCAAAGTTCTGTAGCCACCTGACTTTAAACATATCCAGGAGGGATGAACACTCTGTCATGGCTCCTTGGAGAACGGGTAAGACCACATGCAAAGTTGCATAACGGGCCTCCTGCCAGTCTCCTCACTGCAGCCACCCCAGGAATCTCAGCGTAAACTCCTTAACATCCCTACAAAGAGAGTAACCCTGACTTGTGAGCAACCATTGCACCAGACAGAACTTCATGGATTAAGGGTGGGTTGAGGACAGGAAGAACTCTGAAGAAAAGCTGCTACCAGTGAAATTATTGTTGGAGTGTTCTGGTCGTATGTTATACACCTCAGCAAATAGGAAAGAGATCCAGCTTTGGGAAAGGACACTCTGAAATGCTTATATAGATTGGGTCACATGTAAAAAAGGTTTGGAAACAGGGCCTCTAGTGCCCACATTATAATCTTAACTCTTATCCAGAGATCCCCTGCTTGTTCACAGTAGGCCATTATAACATTCCTAGCCTCTCGGAATTGCTTACAGCAGAAGATGGAGAAAGGGAGCCTATCATGGTGACCAACAGGCTCGGATTTGCTCAACTAAGCAAAATCATCCCTCTGTGATCTTGGGATTTTTCCAGTGTAAGAAGAGAGAGGAGACAAGTTGTGAGAAATTGTCACCAACACACAATAAAAACAGTAACATGGAATGAAAATTAGTGTACAGAAAAGATTTTGAAAAAAACTAAAAAGATAACAGAAATGAGAAAGAGAAAGAAAAGTAAAAGGTGAAGGAGAAATGTCTGAAGAAAGTTGTATACAGCTAATAAACACATTGAATAGAGACATAAAAATGCAGGCAGTGCTTGAGGTATTTATGGAGACAAACAGTGGCATGGAGGAATCAGATTATTCTTTGGTTCTCCACAGAAATGGAACCAACAGAAGAATATAGATATAAACACACACACACACACATTGTGGGCAAGAGTCAGTTTACAGTTGTTTATATGAAAAAATACAAATTGATAAATAATACAAGAATAAACTGTTTCACATACTCACAACTGCAAACCCACTTTTGCCAACCCATGTGCGTGTTGTTTTCTTTTCACGCTCCATAAACCTGAGACTGAACAAAAGTGAGCCAAAGCCTGTAACAAAACTTGTCAGAGGCCATTGGTCTAGGTTCCAAAGACTGAAGGTCCAAGAAGCAGGAGCTATGTGAGGACAGAAGATAGATGTCCTTCATCATTTTTGTTCTGTTGAAGCCCCCAGGGGAATCGATACTAATCTGTTCCAGAAAGACTCACCTAGAAATAGCATTTACCAGCTATCCAGGCATCTCTTAGCCCAGTCAACTTGACACCTAAATTAACCATCACATTCTCCTTTCATATATTTTCTTTTAAAAAAGTTATTATACATCTCTCAGGCATTGAAGGGGCAATAATTGGTTAGGACTTTTTGATCACATCAAATCCAATTTCATCAAATCAACTACCTCAACAAAAAGCAGGAAAGGTGAGATTGACTAGAAAATCACAGAAGTATCTCATAGAGCCCAAGGGCAGGAGTGGAGCCGGGCCCACAAGGCTAGAAACAGAGTCTGGCAAATTGATAGAGTCTCACCCTGCTTCTACCTGTGCAAGCACTCTCTTCTCTCTCACTTTGCAGGCTGATTTCTCTATCTCACAAGTACTCTAGCTGGAATGTGATCACCTCACACATCCACCTACAAATTCACATTTCTGGTGGGACTGGGAGGATTTCTTTGGCCAAGCTTAGGTCAGATAAGGGATCACACAAAATGGGCAGTAGGTGTCTTTCTCACTTCCCCACAGGCTTTAGTGAAGCTTTGGCTCTTTGGAGCTCTTGCATATTAATTGCTCTCTGAGAGGCCCAGCATTACCATCCTATCTGACCCCCCTTGCTTTCTACTCCCAAATCCTGCTTTATTTGTTTCTTCACTATCTTACATTTCATGTTTATGTGTTTATTGTCTGTCTCCCTTCCTGGGATGCAAACTCCATAAGAACAGAGACTTACTATGTACTGTTTTGTCCCAGAGAAGACAATGGTGCCACTATGTATCAGTAGAATATTTGAGGAAGGAGGGAGGGAGGGAGGGAGGGGTTGAAGTTAGGGATATCTAAGTAGTTGAACAAGGATTAGAAGAAATAAAGAATGGGGGAGTCAAGAATTAGCTGACAGGTGTGATTATTAGAATCAGGAAGACTTTCAGCTTAGGATAAAAACTCTTTTCTGACACATCTATTAACACTATCAAGATAGATGCTGTGTGAAAGGGAACCCATTAATTCTAGAACTAGACTGATTTGTGTCCAACTAAGTGGAAGCAAAGGGATCTAATATTTGTTGATCTTCTACCATGTCCTAGACATAATGCAAGCACCTTGCAAACTCTATGAGATTTGAGGAAATTGAGCAGAGAGATCGAGTAATTACACTATGATCATCAAGCAGTGAGGGTTGGAGCTTATATAGAGGGGTGTCCAACATTTTGGTGTCTCTGGACCACACTGGAAGAAGAGTTGTCTTGGCCACACATTAAATACATTGTGACACATAATCACAAAAAAAAAAATCTCATAAAGTTTTGAATACATTTATGATTTTGTGTTGGGCCATATTCATGGCCACCCTGAGTCTTATAAGGCCTGCAGGCTGCAGGCTGGACACCCCTGTGAGTTAAAATCTAGACTCACTGGGGCTATAAATCCATGCGTGCCATGTGAAATCATGCTCAAGCTCAGCAAGGTTTTACTATTGCTATATGATTTCTATTAAATTATAGTAACTCCTTAAAAGAAAATGCTAAGAAAGTCTGGATAAAGAGCCCTATTAAATACTTTCTTTTATGAATAAGTAAATACTACAAGTTACCATTTTACTTGTTTACTAACAGGCCTTTAAAATATTTGAGACTATTATCTTAAGAAGATAAATAGCACATCTATAATCTTACCTATCAAATTTTTATATCTAAACTTAGTTTAGATATAAAAATAAACTTCATTATCCTTCTCTGAGTCAATGGGGTCAAAAATTAATGAATATTTAGCCTGTTTTATGTGTAAATACCTATATAAACACACATGTACATATATGACAATAAAACCTTATGTAAGTTTTAACATAACTAATCACCTGCCAAATACGTGTTGACATTTGTCAGCTTATTGGAACCACATTCTTGTGCAATCATAGGATAAAATTATGAACTCAATTTATAAAATAACTCATTGTGATTGAACAGGGATTTCCATGAGTAGGAAAATTGGGCTGAGTGTAATGTGAAAGGGAAGAGGCATTCATTTAACAACCATTTACTGAGCACCTAATAAGAATAAAACACTGTTGAATGTCAGAGTTTCGAAGCTGAATAGTCATATTTCCTTACCTAGAGGAATTTATAGTCTAGCAATAAGGAATGTTATGTTTAACCCTCAGAGCTCAACTTGGAAAGGGAATGCTTTTAAATAGTTTAATATGGGTTTCATATATCAAGCATAATTCATTTCTTTAATGTCTATTCACAATTTCCATAAGGCAAAGTACTTTCCTTCTCATGGTTCTGTGGGTTGGCAGTGCTTAGCTGGAAGGTTCTTCCTTGGGATCTCTCATGCAGTGGTGGTTGGAGGTCATCTGGGAATGCAGTGATCTGAAGGTTTCATTGGGCTGGACATCTAAGATGGCTCACTCAAATGGCTGACAGTCAACGGCAACTACTGGGAGGCCAGCTACGGCTGTGAACCAGAGCACCAGCATGTGGCTGTGCATGTGACCCTGACTTGGACTTCTCCTGCTTGGAACAACCACTCAGAGGGGAGGCGTATCAAAAGTAAGCATAGTGCAAAAGCAGTTTCTTAATATCTAGGGTAGATAAATAATCAAACTCAATTAAGGGCTGCACCAGTAACTAGCACAGCATCACTCTGACTGCTTTTATAGTCAAAGCAGCCATGGGGTACATTCAAATATAAGAAAATAGAGAAACTCTATCTCTTGTTGAGCGGAGTATCAAGTATGGAGGGGCTCCACCCCACCCCCCACCAGGTTGAGAATAAGTCTACCAAGACATGATCTGCTTGGGTGGGAAAGGTGACCTATCTCTCATAGGAGAAGGACCAGGAACCTGTTCTTCCATGGGGTTTTAGGGGTTTTATTGGGTTTATTTGCATAGGAATACAGGGTGTATAAGTATAAAGCTCAGCAATCATTGTCAGGCAGTAATGATCAAACAATAGATAACATTCAAAGAACTATGAGGGCTTATTTAGAGTCAGGGTCAGGTAGCTAAAGGGACACAAAACTTTGGGGAACAAACTCATTTCATGCTTGGACCCTTATCATTTAAATTGAGGGTATTAGCAAAGCAAGTTTCACCAGATTTTATACATTCTTTCTTAGGTCTGATTGCCCCAGGGAACCCACCCTTCCCAACACAGAGCCACACCCACCTCCAACACTGTTTCAAGCTTAAGTCAGGCAGGTGAAGTAAGGCAGCCAGGAGATTAGGAGACTTCTTGCAGACAGAATGAGGACTCAGGCTATGTCAAAGCTGAGGGGTCAGGGTCCACCCCCTTTTTCTGTAGCCCCCCCAAGTCCTTCCCCGAGGGCCCCTTTGTGACCATGCCTGTCTTAGGTCATCCCTCCTTTGAAGAATCTTACCCATCATTGGCTAACTGGTCAGGCTCAGGGCCAAGCAGGGTGAAGTAAAGGGGGTAGAGGCAATGTCCCTGCCAAGGAAATAGGCTTTGTCTCCCTAGTGGCTTATGATCCAAGGTCTCTCACTCAGCCTTAGCCCTGGGGGGTTACAGCTTCTGAAACCAGGCAGGGCAGTTCCCAACAGTCAGGATCATATTGCAGGAGATTGTAGGGAGCTGTTTCATGTGGTGTGGAAATGTAGCTCAGCTCCCACGTGGAAAACCAGTGGGAAGCAAGTTGGCACACAGGACCATGCCCACAGAGAGGTTTTCCTGCGGGGAATCAGGCCTGCATTGTACCTAGGCTTCTATAAGACTTGCTTTTGCTAAAATTCCCTCACCCTGAACTGAGGCAGCAAGTGCTTACTGTAACTTCCTAAAGTCTGTGCTAAACCTCCCAAGTATGAAGTGTGACCAGTTCAACCACTTTTCCCCTTTGTCTGAAATACCCTTCTCTTTGAAGTTTTTAGCAACATTCTTTCTTTTATTATCTATAAAAGGTAAATCACCTGCAGCAAACTTGTGCATAGTAAATGAGGATCATCCTCAATGTAATGTACCCAGAAAAGCAATAAAAGTCTGTCCAGGCAGGGGCCAGGGCTATTTCTCTCTAGTGTCCATGCCGTCCCTTTTTCTCCACAGAACGTCTGTTGTCCATGTGTATTTGTTCACTAACAACCACAACACATGGACCCTGCAGGTCAGGATCTTCATCAGAAGATAATGTGGGTTACAGTTATCTTTAGATATCTCTGAAAAACACCATCTGTCACAGATAGAAAAGTCATTGTTTTGAGCAATGTTTCATTTCAAATTATTTTAACCTACTACTAAATGCAGTAAATCATCACCTGTCTTGCAAACAAGGTTATCCTATCTATACTTTCCTAAGGGAAGGGAGGAAATACCTTAGTTGAGGAAAGAACTGCCCTCGGATGGTTAGTCGGGTACTAGTTCAGGTCCAACAGGTACACCACACACCCACATCCCACATAGCACAGAAACAAGGTTTCAATATCCAGGACAAGATAATAAATTAAAACACAGTCTTCAGTGATAATTAATCTAAATGCTTATTTTAGAGTACATTATCCTTTCAGCTCTCCTTTAGTTCAACAGAAATTAATTTATTGAAATCATCTATTTGATATTGTTAAGTGTACAAAAGCTCATAATTCAGAAATGTCTTCCTAAAATTTACAACTGATGCCAAAGGGCAGAAAATATTGTCTCTTCTTCAAGATTAGCTTCAGTAGTATTTGATGATGTGTCCCCTATTATTGAGTGGGTTGATTTTTGGGCTTTTTTTCCCCCAAATGGCGACCAAAATAAATTGCTCAAAATAAGAATTAACTTTGAGTAGGCTGTCTTTTAATCTCCATTAATTCTTCTTTTATTGATTGATTTTAGAGAGAGAGAACATGGGAAAGAGAGAGAAATATCAATTTGTTGTTTCATTATTCACGCATTCATTGATTGTTTCTTGTATGTGCCCTGACTAGAGATCGAACCCACAAGTGGGCCAGGGCTAATCTGCTCTAATTCAGAAATAGGTTCATGCATCTCTTGTTTGCCCTGCCATAGAGAAGATCATTGTAAACATTTCATCATTTTCCCCTAGTGCTCCACAAAAAAGAGCATTATTAAGTAGGCTTGGAAACATCAAAATATTCCTTGATGCTTAAAACTCTCTGGTTCTCTGTATATTTTAGTCTTCTTAAAAAGACAATTTACTTAAGTGGGGTTTAGGAAATTCCAGGTGGTAAATATATAAGTTCTGGCATGTCAGGAGGAGAGAAAAGTGTATAAGAAGGGTGATTTTTTCCCAACAAGAACTTCTTCCTGCCTCACCTTTCGGTACAATGGAGAGCAGGGCTCTCTTCAGCTCACGTTGTGCATGAGCAAAGACTCAGTCCCCTTTCCCAGCTCCTACCCTCAGTGTCAGTCTGGCTAAGTTCATCAGGAGGGACAGTCCTGGTGGCTCCCAAGCTTTCTCAGTGATGAGATTAAAAAGGAAGGTACAGGAGGCAGGCTCACTGGAGGGCACTCTGAATCGATTATGAACAGAGGTCGTGTGTGTTGGTCGATAAATTCTGCAAGTAGGCTCAGGTGGCTCAAGGAAGAAGGTTACTTTCTTTGAGCAACCTTTGACCTCAATTTAAGTGATTTATTTAAAGTTGGAATAATGTAGTTTTAACATGACCTTACTGTAAATTGAACAAGCCAATTGTCAATGCCATAATCACCAGCTATGAAGCACATTTTTTACAGGAAAGAGATGCATTTAGATTTCACAAAATAATTTGATAAAGATCAAGGTGGTAGATATGTGGGAATAAATTTCAGAAACAGATAAATGATTTGTTTTTAAAAGAATAAATGGATTAGTGTTCCAAACACTTTGTTTCATTAATCAAGTTGGCAGCAGCATCAACGAGCTCAATTGTTAGCAGCTGATTATCTGATTAAAATGGAACACTATGCCCAAGTAGGTAGAGAGTGTGGACTCTCTAAATTTTGTAAATTTTATAAAATTTAAAAATACTATCAATGCATTCTTTGCTATGTCATCCTGGGTCACACTAATTTTTTTGTGAGAAAAAGGCTCAAGGATTTACTTCTTCTTTACAGACTATACATCTCTTATTCTCTTGAAACACTTCATCTCTGAAGTTTACTGAACTATAATGGTCAATTTAAAAAACCAAATGACCTTGTTCATGCTGCTAAACATGAACTCCTTAAGTTCATATGGTGTTGTGTTGTCCATGCATTTTATTGTGGCATTTCCAAATATCTCTAGGTAGCTAAAAATGTTCAGGATAAACAGTGAAATCACTGAGTGAAAATTGGAGGCAACATGGCCAAATTTCAGAGGAGAAAGGAGTGTTCTTTTCACTCCACCCACGGGATGTGAAAATGATAGAGTGTCATTGACTAACCATCCAATTCTTTCTCCAAGGACAGGCAGGTAATGTTTCAGGTGGGTGCAGATGGGTATCTAGGACATTCAAGCTCCAAGCCCTGGGTCTCCAACCCCTCTTGGCAATATACTTGCGTGACTCAAGGGTGTGGCAGTCTGGTTTATCTAGTCCCCAATCGCCTGGAGCTCTCGCTCACCTTATCTGTAATGCATATAACAAAGTGACTTCCCCAGCAACACTTCTGCCATCTCTTTCTCATGAAATAGTTTGTAAGAAATTCTCCTGCTGACACCTTACTCAGCATGGCACTGTATCCTGTGTAGATTAATATCAAGTTTGTCCCAAGATTATTCATCTGGCAAATTCAACTATCTAAAAACAGAGCCAAGAGTAAATAGTAAGATAAAAAGTCATCTGAGCCACTGAAGGAAACTTACAGAAGAATAAGTGCACAAAAACTCATGCATTTTACTAATAGGAGAATCTCTCTGGCCGTAACTCAAGGCTTACTTACTCCTATTTTTGATCAATTCTCACATGCTAATTAACCTTCTTTTTTAATTCAACCAACAACTATACAGAGGGAAGAAAGAAGACTGATAGAAGCAGGCCTGCTGGCAATAATAAAAAATAAACCTGAAAACTGCTGTGGATGCAGGAGTGAGAACTTTGAAACATACATAGAATAAAAGATGCAGCATTCTACATTAGAGTCGGGAGCAAGCGGGCTGAGGCATCTTGGCCTCTGGCTAGGCCACCACTGGTGTTCATTACAGTGAAACTGAGTCCCCAAGAATAAGGCTAAATTATATTTTGAATCCACCAAACAAAACCTCAGAGTATGTATTGGCCATTATATTAGTTTTCCAATAAAAATAGCTGAAATAAAGGATTTCATTCATTCTTTTATTAATAGACATGGAGTGTTTACCATATGCCAAGCTCTACTCCTATTCCCTGTTTTTTGTTTTTAATTTCAAGTAACTGAGGCCTGGAAGGTAAGCTATTTACTGATTCCGAATAACAGTCTCAGAGTTATTCCTAGATTAGACCTGGCCATAAAGATGGTGTGTAACCGACCAGTGTCCTGCCCTCTGCAGGTTTGCTGCAGCCCCAGATTACTCTCATGAAGTATCTGACTGAAGGGGATGATGAGTCACCGCCCTGTAAAGCCTGTTG